>NC_143583.1:80418411-80595225 GCF_048544385.1 Mastigoproctus giganteus | reverse complement strand
GACTTAAATTTAAAAAAAAAAATTACACAGGAGGTGAGTGATAAATATTATACAGTTGTAACTAAGCTGAATGGATAAATGTAGAGAATGCAGAACTGTAGTTTTATTACATATTCTTTATAGTTATAATCTTAGTAATTAATTGATATGATGATAAATATATTTACTTTTCACTTCTTTTAATCACAATAAAAGAAAAAAATTGAACATGCCTGAAATGTAATGCACTGTATTCATTAACTAACTTGTTTGGCATATTTCTGCAGGAAAAAATGTGATGTTACTCACTAAAAACTCACTATAAAAATAAAATAAATTTTGCTTATACTCCAAGATGGTCATATAGAATAAGAGGAGATTACATGATAGAAACTACGAGGACATTACCATATTAGTGTCCATTAGGTTAATCGTTTGAAAGTGTCCGTAGATTTACCGTTAGATTAACCGTTTGTAAAGTGTCTGTAGATTTACCATTTGTAAAGTGTCCATAGATTTAACATTCGTAACTTGGCGCTACGATACAACGTATATCCCGAACTAGATAGTGTAAGGTTTAACATAAAACTAGATAGTGAAACACGTATATTAATCGTATTAAATTTCATTGTTAATTAAACAGAATCATGACCCAGACTAGAGCAGAAAAGCATCGCTCACAGATTAGCCAGAGTACTGTGGCTCGGGGGAGAACCAAAGGGACAATTCTCCAACACACCACAGTCTAAAAAAATGTGTGAAATGTGAAATGTTCGCGGACCTTTCTAGAACAGAACATGATCTAGACAAGGAGGATGTCTTTGTGTGTGTGTGTGTGTGTGTGTGTGCGTGCGTGCGTGTGTGTGTGTGCGTGTGTGCGCGTGCGTGCGTGTGCGCGCGCTAGGTGCAGAGACTGTGAGGAAATTAGGTGCCAACTCAGCATTCTGATGGGCGTCTAAGGGACTTTGAGGTGTAGGGTAGATTCCCTCAAGGAAATTAATTAGAGGGGCTCATCAACCTCTAAGCTGCCTAACTCGATGCCAGAGCTCACTCTGTGCATCAGGCAACACAGTGGCAATCTCTAAGGCAGAATGCGCTGGTTTCATAGGAATTAGTTATTGTTGGTGACTCTATTGTCAGGGAGACGGAGAATATATTATGCAAAAAGGATAGGTGGAACAGGACCAGGATAAGTCTGCCAGGTGCAAAAGTTGATGACACTGTAAAGAAGATATCTTTTAAGGGCACAAAAGGTGACATTGTTGTTCACGTTGGCACTAATGACTTTAAGAGTAAGAGATCTGCAGCTTTAATTAAGAAGTACAGTAGTCAATGTTGAAAAAAAGTCATGAGCTAGGATTGAATTTGAAAGTGTCTGCAATTCTGCCCAAACACGATAGGAGGGAGTATATGATGAGAGCCTTGTCAATCAATTCGGCCCTAGAAATATTGTGCAAGGCTCGTGGGGTTGAATTTTTTTCAGCATGGTCTGTGCTTGCTAACAGGAGAGACTGCTTCTACAGGGATGGGAAACGTTTAAATAGAAAGGGTGCAAGAATATTGGCTGATGCTATCGAGGCAGTGTTAGATGAGTTGGAAAACTACTAGCTTGGGGGGGGGAATTCACAGACTAAAAGATTAACAGTAGCCGCAGGCAGAGGCAAAAGTGATTCTTGCTCTGCTTATATTGTAATGAGCAGCAGCCTAGAGAGCAAGTTACTGGGGATTTCAAGAGCTGCTGGGAGTCATCATGGAACAAGTAAATACATAGCCTGTGTTAGGGTAACTAAGAGCAAGAATAGGTGCATGTATACTTGCATGTACACCAATGCTAGAAGTATAGTAAATAAATTTGATGAATTTGAAGTACTGATCAAGTCATCAAAGGCAGATATTGTTGGAATATCAGAGACATGGTGTCACACAGATAAAAGCAGTTTAGAATTGGAATTTAGAGAGTACTATGTGTACAGAAAGGACAGATAGGGTAGAAAGGGAGGAGGGATTATGCTGTTAGTTAAGAAACTAATAAAATCTAAGGAAGTGCACCCATTTGACTTGGATGGACAGTGCAATGTTGAGTCAGTCTGGTGTGACATGAACACTGGGAAAGGGGAAATAAGAGTAGGGGGGTGTTATTGGCCTAATGACTCCGATGAGTATAACGAACAATTGTGCTGAGAAATTTGGCCAGTAAATCAGGATGTCTTGTAATGGGAATTTTAACTTTCCAGATATTGACTGGAACTTTTGGGTTGGTTACTAGCACGCCAGAAAGACTTTTGTGGATTTATTGGAGAATTGTTTTCTACAGCAACATGTTCGAGGGGAAACCAGAGGGGGTAATACTCTTGATCTGATTATCAGTAGTTATGACTCATGCATTAGCATTAGTAGAGGCATTTGATGCAAGAAAGCAAGCTTATGCAGCATCAGCCAAAAAAAAAAAAAACCCCACTTCCACTTCACCCCTCAGTTCGTTCAAAATACCTGTCCAGCTGAGCCTTAAACTTATTTAGACTATCAACCTCCACCACAAGGGATGGAAGTCTGTTCCACCAACCAATCACCCGCTGGCTAAAGGCAAATTTCCGCACGTCTATCCTGCATCTGTCTTTCCTCAATTTGAATTTATGCCCTCTCAGGTGATTTTTCTGAGCTAGAGGAAGAATCCCATCAGCATTCAGCATGCTTAAACCATTCAAGGCTTTATACACCTCTATCAGATCACCTCGCTGGTGCCTAGTCTCCAGACACTGTAATTTGCAAAACCTAAGCCTTTCTTCGTAAGAGCACCCCTTTGTTCCATTCACTAATCTTGTTGCCCTTCTCTGTACTCGTTCCAGCAGCTCTACATCCTTCTTGAAATGAGGCCTCCAGACCTGTATACAGTACTCTAGGTGTGGCCTGACCATTGCCTTATACAATGGAATAATCACCTCCTTATCCCTGCTGGAAAAATTGCTGTATATCATTGACAATACTCCATGAGCTACTCTTGCAGCCCGTCTGCACTGCTCAGAGAACTTCATATCTGCCTGCACAACCACCCCCAAGTCCCTTTCATTCTCTACCACTGTCAGTGTAGTACCACAGAGTTGATACGTTGCTCTGGGGTTGCTGTTTCCCGTGTGTAGTACTTTACATTTGTCAATGTTAAACTTCATTTGCCACCTCTCAGCCCATCTGCTCAACCTTTCCAGATCCTGTTGCAGCAGCATAGTGTCAGTGGTGTCCTTGACAACCCTGCCAACCTTTTTATCGTCTGCAAACTTGGACATTAAGCTTGATATACCATCATCAATATCATTTATAAATACAGAAAACAATAATGGACCCAACACTGAGCCCTGAGGGACTCCACTAATAACATTAGTCCACGATGAGCAGTGTCCATTGATTACCAACCCCTCAACCACCCCTTTATCCATAGCAGCAATTTGCCTCCAATGTCACACTGCTCCAATTTGTGTAGCTGTCTTCCATGTGCAACAGTATCAAAAGCCTTTCTAAGATCCAAGTATATAATATCAAAGTTATTCCCTGCATCCAGTTCTTTTGTGACTGCATCATAGTATCCAATCAAGTTGGTCAGGCAAGACTTCCCCTTAACAAAACCATGCTGTGTCTGAGCTATAACTGAAGTCTTGTCTAAATGATCCTGCAGTGCTTCTTTAACCAGTGCCTCCATTAATTTTCCTGGAACAGAAGTTAAGCTCACAGGTCTATAATTACTTGTGTCAGCCTTTGATCCTCCTTTGTGACTTGGGGTCACATTTGCACATTTCCAGTCTATGGGTACCTCCCCTGAGTCCAAGGAAGCTCTCATAATTATGGCTAAGGGTTTGCTTACTTCCTTTGCTGCCTCCTTTAATATAATTGGATAGATCCCATCCACCCCGGGTGCCTTTCTTGTGTTTATCTTCAACAGTTTCTCCTCCACTTTACTCCCAGTTATTTCAAGATTCTGTAGCTTACTGCTAGAGTTGAATACACCTCTGGCATTCCCCTCGCTGAATAACTCCTCATGTGTGAATGTCGATGCAAAATATTCATTTAGTTTGTTAGCTACCTGAGCAGGATCATCAACACTTGACCCATCAATATCAAGTGGACCAATCTGATTCATCCCCTTCCTTCTAGAGTTTACATAAGTAAAGAACTCTTTGCTGTTTTTCTTTGCATCCCTTGCCAAGGATTTCTCGTAATCTGCCTTCGCCTGCCTAACCTCCTTTGTAACTTGGTTGCATATCAACTTGTATCTATCATAGGCTTCTGTGTCATGTGTTAATTTGTAAGTATCCCATGCATTTTTCTTCTCTGCCATATGCCTCATTAGTTCATCTGACATCCATTTTGGCCTAAACCTTGAACAATATTTCTTAGTTGGTATGTAAAGCCTAGTAGCTTCCAAGATAAGTTCTTTGAATGCTTCCCATTTTGAATTTGCTGTTGGTAACATCATCAGTTGGTCCCACTGTATAGAATTTAAATACTGTCTCAGTCCATCGTAGTCGCCTTTACGGAAGCAATAACCCTTCCCTTTACCCCTAATGGTAGTTACCTCTTTGAGTAAATCCCACTTCAGCACACTGTGATCACTGCCACCTAGTGGTTCATTTATCTGCAGATTCTTAATGCATGAAAAATCACTGCTGATATTCAAATCAAGAGTATTACTCCCTCTAGTTGCCTCCCGAACATGCTGATGTAGAAAACAATCATCCAATAAATCCACAAAAGCCCTGCTAGTGTGTGAGTAACCAGCCCCCAAATTCCAGTCAATATCTGGGAAATTAAAATCTCCCATTATAAGACTCTCTGATTTACTGGCCCACTCTATTTTCCTGTACAGTTCCTTATTATACTCATCAGAGTCATTAGGCCTATAGCACACTCCTACTCTCAATTTTGATCTCCCAATGCTTATGTCACACCAAACTGACTCGACACTGCACTGTCCAGCGATGTCGACTGACTTCACTTCCTTGGATTTTATGTGTTTCTTAGCTAAAAGCATAACCCCTCCTCCCTTCCTATCCTGTCTATCCTTTCTGTAGATGTTGTACTCCCCAAATTCCAGTTCTGCATTCGTTATATCTGTGTAACACCACGTCTCTGATATCCCAATAAAATATCTGCCTTTGATGTTTTGAGCAATGCCTCAAATTCATCAAATTTATTTACTAAACTCCTAGCATTGGTGTACACACAAGTATACCTGCACCTGTTTCTATTCTTAGCTACCCTAACACAACCCATATGTTTACTTGTACCGCAATGGCTCCCAGCAGTCTCTGAAATACCATGCATCTTGTTTTTCAGGCTTCTGCTCATTCTAATAGAAGCAGTGCAAGAATCTCTAATTTGCAGATAAAGGAACAACTAGGTGACAGTGATCACAGTGTACTGATGTGGGATTTACTTAAAGATGTAACTACTATCAAGGGTAAAGGGAAGGGTTTTTGTTTTCGAAAAAAGGTGATACAGTCATCTTGCACGGTTTTTGAATTCCATACATTGGGATCAACTGATGATGTTAAAAACAGTGAATTCTAAATGGGAGGCCTTCAGGGATTTAACCTTGGAAGCTACTAGGCTTTTCATACCAACTAAGAAATACTGTTCAAGATTTTGGCCTAAATGGATGTCAGATGAACTAATGAGGCTTGTGGCAGAGAATAAAAATGCTTGGGATGCATATAAATTAGCAGTGACACAGAAGCCTATGGCAGATATAAGCTAGTCTGTAACGAAGTCACAAAAGAGATTAGGCAGGCAAAGGCAGATTATGAGAAATCTTTGGCAAAGGATGCAAAGAGTTCTTTGCCTATGTAAACTCTAGAAGGAAAGTGATGAATCAAATTAGTCCACTGGATATTGATGGTTCAACTGTTCATGATCCTGCTTAGGTGGGTAACAAACTAAATGAGTATTTTGCATCTACATTCACACACGAGGAGTTATTCAGAGAGGGGAATGCCAGAGATGAATTAAACTCTGGCAGTGAGCTAAATGATTTTGTAATAACTGAGAGAAAAGTGGAGGAGAAATCCACTTTTCTCTCAGTCACAAAGGAGGTTAGGCAAGCGAAGGCAAATTACTAGAAATCTTTGGCAAAGGATGCTAAGAAAAACAGCAAGGATTTCTTTACTTATATAAACTCTAAAACGAAGGGGATGAATCTAATTGGTCCAATTGATATCGATGGTTCGACTGTTGATGATCCTGCTTAGATAACAAACAAACTGAATGAGTATTTTGCATCTACATTCACACATGAGAAGTTATTAAGGTTTGAAAATGCCACAAAGTTATCAAATTGTAACATGGTGCTTAATGATTTTGTAATAACTGAAAACAAAGTGGAGGAGAAATTGTTGAAGTTAAAAATAAGAAAGGTACCTGGGTTGGATGGGATCTATCCAGTTATATTAAAGGAGGCGGCAAAGGAAGTAAGGAAACCTTAAGCCATAATTATAAGAGCATCCTTGTACTCAGGGCAGGTCTCCACAGACTGGAGATGTGCAAATGTGACCCCAGTTCACAAAGGGGGATGAAAGGGTGACACGAGGTATTACAGACCAGTTAGTTTAACTTCTATTCTGGGTAAAATAATGGAGTCACTGGTTATAGATGCATTGCAGGATCATTTAGACAAAACTGCAGCAATAATTCAGACACTTCATGGGTTTGTTAAGGGTTAGTCTTATATGACAAATCTGATTGGTTATATGATGTGGTTACAAAGGAACTGGATGCAAAAAATAATTTTGATATCATATATTTAGATTTCAGGAAAGCTTTTGACACTGTTGCGCATGGAAGACTACTGTACAAATTGGAGCAGAATGGTATTAAGGGTAAGTTGCTACAATGGATAAAAAGATGGTTGAGTGAGAGAGGAGAGAGGGTGGAAATCAATGGGTGCTGCTTTTCGTGGACTAATGTTATTAGTGGAGTCCCACAGGTTTCGGTGTTGGGTCCACTGTTATTTTTTATATTTATCAATGATATTGATGAAGGTATATCAGGCTTAGTATCAAAGTTTGCAGATGATACAAAGGTTGGCAGGGTTGTTAACGACAGTAATGGCAGTGTGTTACTGCAACAGGATCTAAAAAATTTGGAAAGATGGGCTGAGAAGTGACAACTGAAGTTTAACATTGAAAAATGCAAAGTACTGCATATGGGTAGAAGTAGCCCCAGAGAAATGTACCAAATGTGTGGTACTACACTTAATGTGGTTTATGTTGTTTATTTGGTTTTTAAGAGCATTAGCAAATAAAGCCATATTGCTCTGGGGATATGCGGTGGTCATTCCCTGACCTTTCCGCATCCGCCGTATTTGGTGGTCACGGGCTCGAACCCCGGTCTAATCAAGAAGCGTGTGTGCTATGCACTGCTGCTCTTGCCCACCTGGCTACAGAGGTGGAATTAAGGTGGTAGAAAAGGAAAAAGACCTGGGAGTAATTGTGCAGTCAGATATGAAGTTTTCTGAGCAATGCAGACAGGCTGCTAGGGGGTGTTTTCAATGATATACAGGAATTTTGCTAGCAGGAAAAAGGTGATTGTCCCTCTGTATAAGGCAATGGTCAGGCCACGCCTTGAGTACTGCATGCATGTCTGGAGGTCTCATTTTAGGAAGGATGTAGATTTGCTTGAACGTGTACAGAGAAGGGCAACAAGATTTGTGAGGGGAATGAAGAAATCCTCTTACCAGGAGAGGCTTAAGTTCTGCAAATTGCAGCAGCTGGAGACTAGGCATCTGCCAGGTGATCTGATTGAGGTGTATAAGGCTTTTGAATGGGTTGAGCATGCTGAATTCTGATGGGATTCTTCCACTTGTTCAGATTACGAACCTAAGGGGGCATAAATTGAAATTGAAGAAGGACAGATGTAGAATAGATGTGCGGAAATTTTCCTTTAGCCAGTGGGTGGTTAATTGCTGGAACAAACTTCCATCTGTCATTGTGGAAGTTGATAGGTTAAATAAATTTAAGAAGGAACTGGACAAACACTTAGAGGGGATTGTTTTGTAATTTTTTATTTTTTTGGCTGATGCTGCATAAGTTCATACACTTGCTTTCTTGCATCACATGCCACTACTACTACTACTGCAAGTAATTATAGACCTGTTAGTTTAACTTCTGTTCCAGGGAAATTAATGGAGGCACTGATTAAAGAAGCACTGCAGGATCATCTAGACAAGACTTCAGTTACAGCTCGGACACAGCATGGTTTTGTTAATGGTTTTTGTTAAGGGTCTGACCAATTTGATTGGATACTGTGATGGGGTCACACAGGAACTGGATGCAGGGAATAACTTTGATATCATATATTTGGATCTTAGAAAGGCTTTTGATACTGTTGCACATGGAAGACTGCTGCGCAGATTGGAGCAGTGTGGCATTGGAAGCAAACTGCTGCTATGGATAAAGGGATGGTTGAGTGGGAGAAGACAGAGTTATAATGAATGGACCCTGCTCTTCGTGGACTAATGTTATTAGTGGAGTCCCTCAAGTTTCAGTGTTGGGTCCATTGTTGTTTTCGGTATTTATAAATGATATTGATGATGGTATATCAGGCTTAATGTTTAAGTTTGCAGATGATACTAAGGTTGGCAGGGTTGTTAAAGACACTAATGACAGTATGCTGCTGCAACAGGATCTAGAAAAGTTGAGCAGATGGGCTGAGAGGTGGCAAATGAAGTTTAACATTGATAAATCTAACGTACTACATATGGGAAGCAGTAACCCCAGAGTAATGTATCAACTCTGCGATACTACAATGACAGTGATAGAGAATGAAAAGGATCTGGGGGTAACTGTGCATGCAGATATGAAGTTTTCTGAGCAGTGCAGACGGTCTGCAAGAGTAGCTCATAGTGTCTTGTCAATGATATACAGGAACTTTTCTAGCAGGGATAAGGAGGTGATTATCTCCTTGTATAAGGCAATGGTCAGGCCACATCTTGAGTACTGTATACAGGTCTGAGGCTTCATTTTAAGAATGTTGTAGAGCTGCTGGAACGAGTACAGAGAAGGGCAACAAGACTAGTGAATGGAACAAAGGGTTGCTCTTACGAAGAAAGGCTTAAATTTTGCAAATTACAGTGTCTGGAGACTAGACACCTGCGAGGCAATCTGATTGAGGTGCATAAAGCCTTGAAAGGTTTGAGCATGCTTAATGCTGATGGGTTCTTTTTCTTTCTCAGAATAATCACCTGAGAGGGCATAAATTCAAATTGAGGAAAGACAGTTGTAGGATAGATGTGTGGAAGTTTTTCTTTAGCCAGCAGGTAGTTGATTGGTGGAAAAGACTTCCATCTTTTGTTGTGGAAGTTGATAGATTAAATAAATTTAAAGCTGAGCTTGGACAGGTATTTGGAATGAATGGAGGGATGAAATGGGAGTGGTGTTTTTTTTTTTTTTTTTTTTTGCTGATGCTGCATAAGGTTGCTTTCTTGCGTCATATGCCTTTACTAATGCTAATGCTAATTTTTATGGTACAGCTTCATCGGATATCACAACTTCATCGGATAAAGTGTCAAGCAGATCATTTGGAACAGACAGGATGGAATCCTTTAGAGAATCATCCACTCCCATAGACCTGACGTAAAAGATTTTGATCTGTTTTCTCATTTTAAGCAGCACCTTGCAGTAAAATATTTTCTTAATAATAATGAAGTTACATCAGCCATGCAATAATAACGTTACCAGTATAACACATTCATGCGAAAGGGTTTGAAAATCTCACCAATAAAAAATTAGTATTAGTATAGCCATATAGTGCAAGGAAGCCACAGGCTTTTGCCACACTGGCCAAAGAAAAAAAAAGTAGATAAGAAAATAAAAATTATGCACTTCCCTCCTCATGTAGGCAACTATCCAGTTGACCTCTGAATTTCTTCAAACTGTCAACCTCAACTACCTGCAGAGGTAACTACTTCCATAAATCAACAATTCTCTGGCTAAAAAAATCTTCCTACAATCTAGTCAAAACCTCTGTTTCCCCTTTAAAAAATACACTGTGCATTTTTTGTAACTACTCAATTTCTTTTCTAAATCTCATTAACTTTTAAAAATAAAAAGTAGAGCAGTAGGAAGCAAAGATAACACAAAGCAGTTCAGTCAAATGCTACTATGTATAAAACTTAACTGAAGAAATAGGGATAAATTAGAAATTTCATAAATTTGCAAAACTTGCTTTAAAAAATAAAAATAGAGCTAAAGATGATTTATACATAATACTAGCATTGGCACAGCAGCAATGTTTAAGTGTAATTAGAATATAAAATTATTAAGTGGAAAGTTTATATATAAGTATAAGCTATTTATTTTGCAGCACAGAGTGGAACGGAAAGTAAAATAACGGGTTGTAGTTAAAGCTGATTTAATGCTGAATATATACAATAAACAGAAAACAAATACATACAGTAACCGGTAATACAAAATGCTTCTGGGCTTTATGTAGCCCTTCATTAATTAACCATTGGACTGAAAGTTTTAGGAATGTAGAACTTAAGAGCATGCGATGGCAGTCATGCACAGTGAACTGCATGATGCAACCAACTAATCATTGGAAGTTAAAGCCTGTGGTTGTGATGTACGGGAATGTTGTCAACATTTGTCTGTCATGAGAATGGTTGCTTCAATAATAGGATGAACATGACATCCTCTGTTTTTGTTGACAAAAGTATTAGAGCACGTGATGTGCAGTGATTCCAACCAGGTGCACTGTTGGTAATGATCGGTCCAATCGACAACCATGACATTGCAGCATGGATTAATGTCATGTTGGGTTGACCAGAAGTGCTCAGAAATGGCCACGTGTTCTATGTCCACTAAGTGAATGACTCTTTTGTGTTAATTCGCGCCAGGACCCACTCTAGTTCTGCTGGTGAGAGGTGCACCAAGATTGCTAGAGTCAAGACAGATCTTGCGAGATGTGGCTACCACACCAGGTCCCTAGACAGGTGTGACCTGCAGGCCCATGACCACGTAGTGACCAACAGAACCATTCAAGGTAATGACTCTGCTGCGAGCACCTTTATCCCATACTACCCAAAACTTTCACAGCAGGTTTCTAGGGTCCTAAAATCTCATGGGTAAGGTGCGTACAACTCCCAGGCAGGAAGTTGTGATCCCTCCTCTCCAAAGTGAAAACACCCATTCCCACCTTACTACAGAGTGGGCTAATCTACTGCATTTCTTGCCGTGACTGCACCAGCTACGATATCAGGGAAACTGGCAGACGACTCGACAAACGTATTTTGTATTTCAGAACACGTAAGAGCCATTCGCTTAGCAGACATAGAAAACTTGGCCCTTGCTCATTGCTGAGCATTTCTGGTCAACCCGACATGACACTAATGCACGCTGCGATGTCATAGTTGTCGATCGGTCTCACCATTACCAACGGCGTGCCAGGTTGGAATCACTGCACATCACGTGCTCTAATACTTCTGTCAACAGAAACAGAGGATTTGTGTTAATCCTATTATTGAAGCAACCATTCTCATGACAGACAAACGTTGACAACATTCCCATACATCACAACCACAGGCTTTAACTTCCAACAATTAGTTGTTGCGTCATGCAGTTCACTGTGCATGATTGCCATCACATGCTCTTAAGTTCCACGTTCTTAAAACTTGCAGTCCAACAGTTAACTGATGAAGGGCTACATAAAGCCCGGAAGCTTTTTATATTACCAGTTACTGTATGTATTTGTTTTACTGTTTATTGTATGTATTCAACATTAAATCAGCTTTAACTACAACTCTTTATTTTACTTACCGTTCTGCTCTGTGCTGCAAAATAGTTAATAAAATAATGAATTCAGAGTGCATAGGCCATTTTACTTATATGTATAAGCTGGCGTGTGTGCGCGCGCGCGCATGAATGAATAACAAGAAAAAAACAACACAAACAAGGTGTTCAACGTATTATAGTTTGGATTCAGATAAAAAATAGGAAAGGGGGAGGGCTGTAAATGCCCAAAGGATGTACTGAATTAACTACCATAAGACGTTCAACACTTTTCATGAGAATATCCTAAAAAAAAAAGTTAACGTAATAAAAAGTAATTCTCGTAACCATATTCCATTACACCCTCTCATAAAAAATGCCAAATTACACAGATAATTTAGAAAACAATAGCAAATAGTAAATAAATAAATAAAAAAATTGGGACTGGTGTCAAGCCTCCAAAGAGGGGGTAAAAAAATCAAAAGTAAAGTAGAGATAGAATATCAGTGGGTAGTAATTAAAATCATTAGAGCAAAATGTTTAATGTATAAAAAAAAATAATAACGAACAATCATTCATATATATGTATATATATATGAA
Organism: Mastigoproctus giganteus; assembly: GCF_048544385.1. NCBI lineage: Eukaryota > Metazoa > Arthropoda > Arachnida > Uropygi > Thelyphonidae > Mastigoproctus > Mastigoproctus giganteus. The sequence goes on along the minus strand of NC_143583.1, from coordinate 80,582,893 downwards.
TATATATACAGTACAATTACAAAAACAACACATGACAAAACTGCTTTACATGACTAGAGACTAAAAAACACCAGCATTTCAATATAATCATTCCTCCTTCTTAACAATCAGCAGCAACTTATTCAGTTCTAGTAATCTGAATTGGCTATTTATTTCATTTCAAACTCGACTATTGATGATCCTACTCAGGTAGCTGACAAACTGAATGAGTATTTTGCATCTACATCCACACATGAGTTATTAAGGAAAGGGAATGCCAGAAGTTTATAATGATTTTATAATAACTGAGAGCAAAGTGGAGGAGAAATAGTAGTAGTAGTGGTAGTAACAATAAAGGAGGCAATAATGCTATAAAACAAGTGTATAAGCTTATGTAGCATCAGCTAAAAAAAAAAAAAAAAAAACCCACAATTTCACACATCCATTCCCTCAAAAAGTTTGTCCAGTTCCTCCTTGAATTTATTTAAGCTATCAACTTCAATAAATGGAAGAAGTTTGTTCCAGCAATTAACCACCTACTGGCTAAATTCAAATTTTTGCACATCTATGTGCAAAAATTTGAAGAATGTGATCAAATCATTCAAGGCCTTATACACCTCAATCAGATCACTTAGCAGGTGATGTGATTGAGGTGTATAACCACTGCAATTTGCAGAACTTAAGCCTTTGGTAGAAGGACCCCTTCGTTTCCCTCCCCAATCTTGTTGCCCTTCTCTGTAAATGCTCAAGTAACTCTACATCCTTCCTAAAATGAGGCCTCCACACCTGTATACATTACTCAAGGTGTTGCCTGACCACTGCTTTACACAAAGGGATAATTACCACCTATTCCTTACTAACAAAATTCCTGTATATCATTGACAATACCCCATGACCTGCTCTGGCATCCTGTCTCCATTGCTCAGAAAACTTCATATCTGACTGCACAATTACTCCCAGATCTTTTTCATATTCTACCACCCTAAGTGTAGTACCAGACAGTTGGTACATTTCTTTGGGGTTACTTCTACCCATATGCAGTACTTTGCATTTTTCAATGTTAAACTTCAGTTGCCACTTCTCAGCCCAATTTTCGAGATTCTGTTGCAGAAGTACACTGTCATTACTGTCATTAACAACCCTGCCAACCTTTGTATCATCTGCAGACTTTGATATTAAGCATGATATACTTTCATCAATATCATTGATAAATATACAAAACAACAGTGGACCCAACAGCAAACCATGGGGGATGTCACTAATAACATTAGTCCATGAAGAGCAGCATCCATTGATTACCACCTTCTGTATTCTTTCGTTCAACCACCATTTTATTCATTGTAACAACTTACCATTAATACCATACTGCTCCAATTTTTACAGCTTCCCTGAAATCCAAGTATATGATATCAAAATTATTTTCTTCATTCAATTACTTTGAAACCACATGATAGTGTCCAATGAAATTTGTCAGACAACACTTTCCCTGTGTCTGAATTATTACTGCAATCTTGACTAGATGATCCTGCTATGCATCTTTAACCAGTGACTCCATTATTTTCTCCAGAACAGAAGATAAACTAACTGGTCTGTAATTACTCGTGTCATCCTTCGATCCCCCTTTGTAAACTGGGGATACATTTGCACAACTCCATTTAATGGGAACTTCCCCTGAGTCCAAAGATGCTCTCATAATTATGGCTAAGGGTTTCGTTTGCTGCCTCCTTTAATATAAATTGATACATCCCATTCACTCCAGGTGCCTTTGTTATGTTTAACTTCAACAATTTCTCTTCCACTTTGCTCTCAGTTATTACAAAATCATTAAGCACCCTGTTACAGTTTGATGAACGTCTGGCATTTTCCTTCCTTAATAACTCCTCATGTGTGAATATAAACACAAAATACTCATTCAGATTATCAACTATCTGAGCAGGATCATCAAGAATCGAACCATCGATATGAAGTGAACCAATTTGGTTCATCCCCTTCCTTCTAGGGTTTATATAAGTAAAGAAGGCCATGCTGCTTTTTCTTAGCATCCTTTGCCAAAGATTTCTCATAATCTGCTTTTGCTTGCCTAATCTTCTTTGTGACTTGTTTACAGACTTGCTTATATCTGCCATAGGCTTCTGTGTCACCTGATAATTTATATGCATACCATGCATTTTAGTTCTATGTCACGATTCTCATTAGTTCATCTGACATCCATTTAGGACTAAACCTTGAACAATATTTCTCAATCTGTATGAAAAGCCTAGTAGCTTCCATTATTAGTTCTTCAAATGCTTCCCACTTAGAACTTGATGTTGGTAACATCATCAGTTCGTTCCATTGTACAGAATTTAAACTCTCTGAAACCACTGCAGTCACCTTTATGGAAGCAAAAACCCTTCCTTTTACCCTGCTGTTAATTATATCTTTAAGTAAATCCCACATCAGTACACTGTGATTACTGTCACCTGGTGGTTCCTTTTATCTGCAAATTCTTAATGCACGAATAATCACTGCTGATAACCAGATCAAGAGTATTACACTCTCTGGTTACCTCTTGAATATGCTGCTGCAGAAAACAATCATCTGATAAATCAACAAAAGTCTTGCTAGTGTGTGAGTGACCAACACACAAGTTCCAGTCAATATCTGGGAAGTTAAAATCCCCCATTATAACACAATTTTATTTACTGGCCTATTCTATTTCTCTGCATGATTGTTCATTGTACTCATTAGAGTCATTAGGCCTATAACATACTCCTACTCTCATTTTTGCTTTCCCAGTGCTTATTTCACACCAAACTGACTCAGCGCCTCCGTAGCCAAGTGGGTAGGAGCAGCAGTGCATAGCACACGCTTCTTGATTAGACCGGGGTTTGAGCCCATGAGCCACCAAATATGGAGGATGCGGAAAGGTCAGGAAATGACCACCGTATATCCCCAGAGCAATATGGCCTTAGTTGCTAATGCTCCTAAAAACCAAATAACAACAACAACCAAACTGACTCAACATTGCACTGTCCATTCATGTTAACTGCATGCACTTCCTTAGATTTTATGTTTTTCTTAATTGACAGCATAAACCCTCCTCCCTTTCTGTCCTGTCTATCCTTTCTGTACACATTGTACTCCCCAAATTCCAATTCTGCACTTCTTATATCTGTGTGACACAATATCTCTGATATCCCAACAATATCTACCTTTGATGTCTTGACCAGCACTTCAGATTCATCAAATTTATTTACTATACAGCTAGCATTGGTGTACATGCAAGTATACATGCACCTATTCTTATTCTTAGTAACCCTAACTCAGTCCAATACAGACAAGAAACAGACTTATATCTGTTTCTTGATGACTACCATCAGTCACTAACTCCCCAGCACTGTGCTCTCCAGACCGCTGCTCATTCTAATAGAAGCAATGCAAAAATCACTTTCACCTCTGCCTGTGGCTACTATTAACCTTTTTGTCTATGGATCCCCTTCCAAGCTAGAATTTTTTCGACACATCTAATGCTGCCTCGACAGCATCAGCAAACACTGTTGCACCCTTTCTATTTAAGTGTATCCCATCCCTGTAGAAGCAGTCTATCCTGTTAACAAGCACAGATCACACTGAGAAAAATTCTACCCCATGAGCCTTGCACAATCCTTCCAGAGCCAAATTGATTGACAAGGCTCTCATCACACACTCCCTCCTATTGTGCCTGGGAAGAATTGCAGACACTTTCAAATTGAACCCTAACTCATGACTTTTTTACAGCAGTGACCTGTACTTGTTAAGTAAATCTGCAGATTTCCCAATCGTAATGTCATTAGTACTAACGTGTACAACATCACCCTTTGTGCTCTTAAAAGATGATATCTGTTCTACAACATCATCAACTTTTACCCCTGTCAGACATACCCTGGTCTTATTCCACCTATCCCTATTACACAATATATTACCCATCTCCCTGACAATAGAGTCACCGACAATAACTAACTATTTTGGGATCAGCACATTCTGCCTTGGAGATTGCCACTGTTTAGTGATGCACAAGATTGATCTCCGGTGTTGAGTTGGGCAGCCAAGAGCTTGATGGGCCCCTCATTTTATTACCTTCAAGGGCATCTACCCGACTCTTCAAACTCTCATAACCATCCATCAGAATGCTGAGTTCACAAATTTAATGAGTATTTTGCATCTACATGTGGATGAGATCTATCCAGTTATATTAAAGGAGACAGCAAAGGAAGTGAGCAAACCCTTAGCCATAATAATGAGAGCTTCCTTGGACTGGAGATGTGCAAATATGACTCAAATTCACAAAGGTAACATCAAAGAGTGACACAAGTAATTACAGACCTGTTAGTTTAACTTCTGTTCTGAGGAAATTAATGGAGTCACTGGTTAAAGAAGTTCTGCAGGATCAACTAGACAAGACTGCAGTTATAGTTAGCATTAGCATTAGTAGAGGCATATGATGCAAGAAAGGAAGCTTATGCAGCATCACCTAAAAAAAAAAAAAAAACAGCTCCCATTTCACCCCTCCATTTGTTTGAAATACCTGTCCAGCTAAGCCTTAAATTTATTTAGGCTATCAACTTCCACAACAAGGGATGGAAGTCTGTTCCACCAACCAACTACCCACTGGCCAAAGGCAAATTTCCGCACATCTATCCTACATCTGTCTTTCCTCAATTTGAATTTATGCCCTCTCAGGTGATTATTCTGAGCAAGAGGAAGAATCCCATCAGCACTGGACATGCCCAAACCATTCAAGGCTTTATACACCTCTATCAGATCACCTTGCCGATGCCTAGTCTCCAGACACTGTAATTTGCAAGATTTAAGCCTTTCTTCATAATAGCAACCCTTTGTTCCATTCCCTAATCTTGTTGCCCTTCTCTGTACTCGTTCCAGCAGCTCTACATTCTTCTTGAAATGAGATCTCCAGACCTGTATACAGTACTCAAGGTGTGGCTTGACCATTGCCTTATACAAGGGAATAATCACCTCCTTATCCCTGCTAGAAATATTCCTGTATATCATTGACAAGACACCATGAGCTACCCTTGCAGCCCATCTGCACTGTCAGAAAACTTCATATCTGCCTGCACAATTACCCCCAGGTCCTTTTCATTCTCTACCACATCAGTGTAGTACTAGAGAATTGATACGTTACTCTGGGGTTACTGTTTCCCATATGTAGTACTTTACATTTGTCAATGTTAAATTTCATTTGCCACCTCTCAGCCCATCTGCTCATCCTTTCCAGATCCTGTTGCTGCAGCATACTGTCTGTAGTGTCCTTAACAACCCTGCCAACTTTCGTATCGTCTGCAAACTTGGACATTAAGCTTATTATACCATCATGAATATCATTTATAAATACAGAAAACAACAATGGACCCAACACTGAACCCTGAGAGACTCCACTAATAACATTAGTCCATGATGAGCAGTGTCCATTGATTACCACTCTCTGTCTTCTCCCGGGCAACCATCCCTTTATCCATAGCAGCAATTTGCCTTCAATGCCACACTACTCCAATTTGTGCAGCAGTCTTCCATGTGCAACAGTATTTAAATACTTTCTAAAATCCAAATATATAATATCTAAGTTGTTCCCTACATCCAGTTCTTTTGTGACTGCATCATAGTATCCAGTCAAATTGGTCAGGCAAGACTTTCCCTTAACAAAACCATGCTGTGTCGGAGCTACAACTGAAGTCTTGTCTAGATGATCCTGCAGTGCTTCTTTAACCAGTGCCGCCATTAATTTTCCTGTAACAGAAGTTAAAATCACAGGTCTATAATTACCTGTGTCAACCTTTGATCCTACTTTGTGAATTGGGGTCAAATTTGCCATCTCCAGTCTATGGGTACCTCCCCTGAGTCAAAAGAAGCTCTCATAATTATGGCTAAGGGTTTGCTTACTTCCTTTGCTGCCTCCTTTAATATAACTGGATAGATCCCATCCACCCAGGGTGCCTTTTTTATGTTTATCATCAACAATTTCTATTCCACTTTCATCTCAGTTATTACAAAATCATCTAGCTCACTGCCAGAGTTTACTTCACCTCTGGCATTCCCCTTCCTGAATAACTCCTCATGTGTGAATGTGGATGCAAAATACTCATTTAGTTTGTTAGCCACCTGAGCAGGATCATCAACAGTTCACCCATCGGTATCAAGTGGACCAATCTGATTCATCCCTTTCCTTCTAGAGTTTACATAAGTAAAGAACTCTTTGCTGTTTTTCTTTGCATCCCTTGCCAAAGATTTCTCATAATCTGCCTTTGCTTGTCTAATCTCCTTTGTGACTTGGTTACAGATCAGCTTATATCTATCAAAGGCTTCCATGTCACCCATTAATTTACATCTATCCCATGTATTTTTCTTCTCTGGCATATGTCTCATTAGTTCATCTGACATCCATTTAGGCCTAAACCTTCAACAATATTTCTTAGTTGGTATGTAAAGGCTACCAAAATTAATTCTTTGAATGCTTCCCAGTTCAAACAGAGCATCGGTTTGTTTGGGGTAAGTCTTGCCTGGCCAATTTCATTGGATACTATAATGTGGTCACAAAGGAACTAGATACTAAAAATAATTTTGATATCATATACTTGGATTTTTGGAAAGCTTTTGTTACTGTTGCACATGGAAGACTACTGTACAGTTTGGAGCAGTATGGTATTAAGGGTAAGTTTCTGCAATGGATAAAAGGGTGGTTGAGTGGGAGAAGACAGAGTGGTAATCAATGGATGCTGCTCTTCATGGACTAATCTTATTAGTGGAGTCCCCCAGGGTTTATTGTTGGGTCCATTGTTGTTTTCTGTATTTATTAATGATATTAATGAAGGTATATCAGGCTTAATGTTCACGTTTGCAGATGACACGAAGGTGGCAGGGTTGTTAATGATACTAATGAAGTACGCTTTTGCAACAGGATCTAAAAAAGTTGAGCAAATGGGCTGAGAAGTGGCAACTGAAGTTTAACATTGACAAATGTAAAGTACTGTATACTGGTAGCAGTAACCCCAGAGTAATGTATCGACTGTGTGGTACTACACTCAGAGTGGTAGAGAATGAAAAAGCCCTGGGGTAATTGTGCTGTCAGATAGGAAGTTTTTATTTATTATTACTATTATTAGCCATATGGTACAAGGAAGCCTGAGGCTTATGCTGCTCCAGCCAAAAAAAAAAAAAAAAATTCTGAATTACCGTGTGTATGTGTGAGAGAGAGAGAGAGAGAGAGAGAATGAGAGAGAAAAAACAAGAGTCAGAAGCAGAGAGGAATCACCAAGAAAGAGAAGAATGATGATATCCAGCTCTGGGTCCTGGGTGTGCTAAGCTTGAGCAGTGTGGACAGTCTGCAAGAGTAGCTCATGGTGTGTTGTCAATGATATACTGGAATTTTCTAGCAGGGATACTGAGGTGATTATTCCCTTGTATAAGGTAATGGTCAGGCAACACCATGAGTACTGTATACAGTTCTGGAGGTCTCATTTTAAGATGGGTGTAGAGCTGCTGGAACAAGTACAGAGAAGGGTAACAAGATTGACAAATGGAATAAATTATTGCTCTTACAAAGAAATGCTTAAGTTCGGCAAATTGCAGTGTCTAGAGACTAGGCACCTGCGAGGTGATCTGATAGCAGTGTATAAGGCGTTGAATGGTTTCAGCAATCTCAATGCTGATGGGATTCTTCCTCTTGCCCAGATTAATCGCTTGAAGGAACGCAAATTGAAATTGAGGAAAGAGAGTCCTAGAATAGATGTGCAGAAATTTGCCTTTAGTCAGCGGGTGGTTGATTGCTAGAACAAACCAACAGTATAATGCATCATTTGGTGCATTATACTGTTGGAGTACCCATTCACAGAGGGATACACTGCAGCCACGAAGGGATGCACAGATTGGAAACAATTTCTGGATGACTTGTGGTATCCAAATGTTCTTCAACTGGTACTCCTACAGGATAATGCACCATATCACAAGGTCAAAATTATACAGACCTAGTTCCAGGAACATTCAGCCTACTACAGTAATCTCCTCAGTCACCAGATCTCAATTCCATTGAGCACCCGTGGGATGATGTGGAAAAAGGTTTTCAAGAGATCTGCAACCACCTGAGTTGTAAAAGCTGTGGGGAAACAATTTGAGTTAATGTGGACCAGCATCTCTGTGGGATGCTTTTGATGTCTCACTGAGTCCATCATATTGTTCCACTATAGAACAATATGAACAAAATTGTGAAGGCTAAAGGGGCATCTACTTGCTATTAGTTTAATATAATTTAATATATATATAAATATGAACAATTTAAAAGCAAAGAAACATGTCAACTTATTTTATTTAGCTCTGAACTGTCCTCCTACATATTACAGTATTGTTATTATTTTACTTAGTCCCTATATTTATTTATTTAATTGTTAAACTTACTTTTAATCTGAAGACTACTAAACCTAGATGGCGCTGCGCTGGTATCTCAAACCTGCTATCAGACTGCACCAGCATTTCAAATTCCTTTGCTAGAGAAACACCCTATTGATATATTAACTATCGTTAGTAATGCTGTAAATCAAGTGAAATAAAGCAATGTTTTATTTCAGGGTTAGACCAAAAATCTTTTAAAAGCTATTTTAGTTTAATCTTTTCTGAGTTCAAGTCTAATGGATTTGTACTTAATACCATAACTTTACTATGCATAAAGCACATGTAATAAAAATTTGTAAAAATATATACACATGCACACATCAAGGAACTAAAATGCAGGAATGAAAAGATGATCGCACTGCATTTTTTTAAACAATTCTGTATAGAATTTTTTTTTTTTTTTTTTTTTATGAAAACCCCAAACATGAGAGGTATTAGAACCTATAGTACTTAGTACCGTGCTTGGGTTGGAGGAAGAGAAGATGAAAGAAGATATTTGTTGATATTAGACTTAAAATTTTGTAGACTACTTTTCAAGAAATATGTAGGAAGGAAGGAAGGTTGTTCCAGAAAACAGCAGTTGAATGAATAAACGAAGATGACGAAAAGTTGGTTCTGTGAGTTTGAAGTTGGACAGTAAATGGATGTTGGCTGGTGGCAGCACATGTTTCGACTGTTTTGAAAGAGAGAGTGGGAAAGTTTGAAAGAGAGAGTGGGAATTATAGAAGCCAATTCAGAAGAACGGTGCCCATGGAAGTATCTGTAGAAAAGGCATGCAGCAGAAACAGTAGGTGCCTCTGTAGCCAGGTGGTCAGGAGCGGCAGTGCGTAGCACGTGCTTCTTGATTAGACCAGGGTTCGAGCCCTTGACCACCGAATATGGAGGATACGGAAAGGTCAGCAAATGATCACCGCTTATCCCCAGAGCAATATGGCCTTAGCTGCTAATGCTCCTAAAAACTAAATAACAACAACAACAGCAGAAACAGTACTTCTTTAAGACAGAGAGTGGAGAGACTCTGTTAGAGAGGAGTCATTAATTAACCTAACTGTCTTCTTCTGAGTGGAATCTAGAAGCCTGAGAGAGGTTTTGAGGGCACCGCACCAGATGTGGGAACAATATTCATTGGTAGGGCAGATCTGCGATTTGTACAGAGTGAACAGCTGTTTGGAAGAAAAGTAACGCCGAGACCGAAAGAGAAAACCAAGTTTTTTAGATGCAGAGGAAGCAATATTTGTAATGTGCTTGTGCCAAGAAAGATTAGAAGTCAGGGTAATCCCCAAAAGAGATATATCCTTTTGCCTAGAAATCGGAGTGTCACTAAAGATAAGCATAGGAGCAGAAGAATCCTTTTTGCGAGATATAAGACAAGATTGAGTTTTAGAAGGGTTGAAATCAACTAAGTTGTCTTTGCCCCACTGGAGAATTACCTGAAGATCGGCATTTAAGGAATTGGTAGCAGATTTTCGAGAAGTTGAAGCTGATTGAGCAGGACAAGATTTCTCAAAACGGAAAGTTGAATGCAATGTGCTATCATCGGCAAAACTATGGATAGGATTTCCAGTCAATGGAAGAAGGTCATTGATATACAAGAGGAAAAGAGTGGGGGAAAGAACTGAACCTTGGGGGACACCGGCATTAGTGGAGAAGTTAGAAGACAGAGAGCCATCTACCATCACCCTCAGTGAGCGATCAGAGAGAAAACTGGATAACCAATTACAAAAGCCAGTTGGGAAACCATAAGATGGAAGCTTGTTTAGAAGACCTTTATGCCAAACACAATCGAAGGCCTTTGAGATGTCAAGAGCAACTGCTTGTGTTTCACCAAACTTTTCCATTGAATTTGGCCATATATGGGTAACATAAGCCAGAATATCACCAGTGGATCGACACTAACGGAATCCATACTGGCGATCATTGATCAGACGGAAGGTTTCTAGGTAGTTTTAAGAGTTGGCAGTTAATTGAATTCTCCATTACTTTAGAAAGAGTAGAAGTAATTGCAATTGGAAGACAATTCGATGGGAAGGACTTGTCACCCTTTTTTAGGAACTCGTTGTATATGAGCAAATTTCCAAGCAGAAGAAAAAACACCTTTGGAATAAGAAAGTGAAAATAGGCTGCAAAGAACAGGAGTAAGTTCAGGAACACAGGTTTTGAGAACAAGTAGAGAAATACCATCATGACCAGGAGCTTTCTTAGCATCGAGATTCGTCAAAATCCTTCTAACATCCTTTTAGCATTAGTAGAGGCATTTGATGCAAGAAAGCAAGCTTATGCAGCATCAGCCAAAAAAAAAAAAAAAAACCACTTCCACTTCATCCCTCTGTTCGTTCGAAATACCTGTCCAGCTGAGCCTTAAACTTATTTAGGCTATCAACTTCCACGACAAGGGATGGAAGTCTGTTCCACCAACCAACCACTCACTGGCTAAAGGCAAATTTCCACACGTCAATCCTACATCTGTCTTTCCTCAATTTGAATTTATTGCCTCTCAGCTGATTATTCTGAGCAAGAAAAAGAATCCCGTCAGCACTGAGCATGCTCGAACCATACAAGACTTTATACACCTCTATCAGATCAACTCGCTGGTGCCTAGTCTCCAGACACTGTAATTTGCAAAACTTAAGCCTTTCTTTGTAAGAGCACCCCCTTTGTTCCATTCAATAATCTTGTTACCCTTCTCTGTACTCGTTCCAGCAGCTCTACATCCTTCATGAAATGAGGCCTCTAGACCTGTATACTGTACTCTAGGTGTGGCCTGACCATTGCCTTATACAAGGGAATAATCACCTCCTTATCCCTGCTAGAAAAATTCCTATATATCATATACAATACACCATGAGCTACATTTGCAGCCCATCTGCACTGCTCAGAAAACTTCATATCTGCCTGCACAACCACCCCAAGGTCCTTTTCATTCTCTACCACTGTCAGTGTAGTACCACAGAGTTGATACGTTGCTCTGGGGTTGCTGTTTCCCATATGTAGTACTTTACATTAGTCAATGTTAAACTTCATTTGCCACCTCTCAGCCCATCTGCTCAACCTTTCCAGATCCTGTTGCAGCAGCATAGTGTCAGTAGTGTCCTTGATAACCCTGCCAACCTTCGGATCGTCTGCAAACTTGATGACAATAATGACAGAAAACAATAATGGACCCAACACTGAACCCTGAGGGACTCCAAAACAATAATGGACTCAACACTGAACCCTGAGGGACTCCACTAATAACATTAGTCCACGATGAGTAGTGTCCATTGATTACCACCCTCTGTCTTCTCCCCCTCAACCACCCCTTTATCCATAGCAGCAATTTGCTTCCAATGCCACACTTTTCCAATTTGCGCAGCAGTCTTCCATGTGCAACAGTATCAAAAGCCTTTCTAAGATCCAAGTATATAATATCAAAGTTATTCCCTGTATCCAATTCTTTTGTGACTGCATCATTGTATCCAATCAAATTGGTCAGGCAAGACTTCCCCTTAACAAAACCATGCTGTGTCCGAGCTATAACTGAAGTCTTGTCTAGATGATCCTGCAGTGCTTCTTTAACCAGTGCCTCCATTAATTTTCCTGGAACAGAGGTTCAACTCACAGGTCTATAATTAATTGTGTCAGCTTTTGATCCTCCTTTGTGAATTGGGGTCACATTTGCACATCTCCAGTCTGTGGGTACCTCCCCTGAGTCCAAGGAAGCTCTCATAATTATGGCTAAGGGTTTGCTTACTTCCTTTGCTGCCTCCTTTAATATAACTGGATAGATCCCATCTACCCCGGGTGCCTTTCTTGTGTTTATCTTCAACAGTTTCTCCTCCACTTTACTCCCAGTTATTTCAAGATTCTGTAGCTTACTGCTAGAGTTGAATACACCTCTGGCATTCCCCTTGCTGAATAACTCCTCATGTGTGAAAGTCGATGCCAAATATTCATTTAGTTTGTTAGCTACCTGAGCAGGATCATCAACAGTTGACCATTGATATCTAGTGGACCAATCTGATTCATCCCCTTCCTTCTAGAGTTTACATAAGCAAAGAACTCTTTGCTGTTTTTCTTTGCATCCCTTGCCAAAGATTTCTCGTAATCTGTCTTCGCCTGCCTAACCTCCATTGTAACTTGGTTACAGATCAACTTGTATCTATCATAGGCTTCTGTGTCACATGTTAATTTGTATGTAGCCCATGCATTTTTCTTCTCTGCCATATGTCTCATTAGTTCATCTGACACCCATTTAGGCCTAAACCTTGAACAATATTTCTTAGTCGGTATGTAAAGCCTAGTAGCTTCCAAGATAAGTTCTTTGAATGCTTTCCATTTTGAATTTGCTGTTGGTAGCATCATCAGTTGGTCCCACTGTATAGAATTTAAATACTGTCTCAGACCATCGTAGTCGCCTTTACGAAAGCATTAACCCTTCCTTTTACCCCTAATGGTAGTTACCTCTTTGAGTAAATCCCACTTCAGCACACTGTGATCACTGCCACCTAGTGGTTCCTTTATCTGCAGATTCTTAATGCATGAAGAATCACTACTGATAATCAAATCAAGAGTATTACTCCCTCTGGTTGCCCCCCCCCCCTCCCGAACATGCTGATTAGAAAACAATCATCCAATAAATCCATAAAAGCCTTGCTAGTGTGTTAGTGACCAGACCACAAATTGCAGTCAATATCTGGGAAATTAAAATCCCCCATTATAAGACTCTCTGATTTACTGGCCCACTCTATTTCTCTGTACAGTTTCTTATTATACTCATCAGAGTCATTAGGCCTATAGCACACTCCTACTCTCAATTTTGATCTCCCAATGCTTATGTCACACCAAACTGACTCGACACTGCACTGCACTGTCCAGCGATGTCGACTGGCTTCACTTCCTTGGATTTTATGTGTTTCTCAGCTAAAAGCATAACCCCTCCTCCCTTCCTATCCTGTCTATCCTTTCTGTAGATGTTGTACTCCCCAAATTCCAGTTCTGCATTCCTTATATCTGTGTAACACCACGTCTCTGATATCCCAATAAAATATCTGCCTTTGATGTTTTGAGCAATGCCTGAAATTCATCAAATTTTTTTACTAAACTCCTAGCATTGGTATTCACGCAAGTATACATGCACCTGTTTCTATTCTTAGCTACCCTAACACAACCCATGTGTTTACTTGTACCGCAATGACTCCCAGTAGTCTCTGAAATATCATGCATCTTGTTTTTCAGGCTTCTGCTCATTCCAATAGAAGCAGTGCAAGAGTCACTTTCACCTCTGCCAGTGGCACGACGGAAGACAACAGGACGCATTGAATGAAGCATGTTGGGAATGGTGGGAGGTGTTTTACCTAGATTATTAATACATGAGCTGGAAGAAAAATGGGATGCTAGCAGGTCAGCTTTGTCCTTGGCTGAAGTGACAACAGAACCCTGTGGTTTTGAAAGAGGTGGGAGCAGAGATGGGCAAAAGTTGTGGCCTACAGCTTTGGCAAGAGACCAGAATGCTCGGCTACCATTAGGGCAAGAAGCAAGTTTTCTACTCTTAGCCTGTTCAAAATCTAGTTTGGACTGATTAATGACTGCTTTACAATTGTTGTGAGCTTTGGTGTACGCAGAAAATGAAACTGAAGAATTGGAAACAAGCCAATTATGATATGCAACATTCTTCTCTTGAACAGCCTTAGCACATTTATTGGAAAACCAAGGTTTAGATAAAGGACGAGATTTTAAAGTGGAGTGTGTAATAAATTATTCCATTCCTGGAAGAATAATTTCACTGACACAATCTGAGCAAACGTTGACATCAGAAGTTTTGAAACAGTAATCCGACCAAGGAAAAGAAGAAAAGAAATCTTGCAGGTCATCCCATTTTGCATTCTTGTAATGCCAAACAATACATGGTTGTTAATGGCCATGAGATAAAGGCTCCATTGGAGAAGAGACAATCACCAAGTTGTAATCTGAGGTACCTAAAGGACCACTCACTTCGACCGTTTACATAGAAGTGTTGTTTGTTAGAAAAAGATCAAGCATGTTGGCTGTATGGTTGGGATTGTCTGGTATTCTTGTGGGTAAATGAAAAATCTGTGCAGGATCATTAGAAATTGCAAAAGCCTCATCATCTCGACCAGCTGGATCGGTGTGACTAGAAAACAGAAGCCATCTGAAGTTGTGAACATTAAAATCACCAAGGAAAATTACCTCACTGTTAGGAGAGTTGGACTGGAGAAAGTCAAGTTGCAAAGAGAGAAAGTCAAAGAGCTCCAAATGATTAGTGGAGTTCGGAGAACGGTAAAGACAACAGATAAATTTGACACAATGATGTAGAGAGATTTTAAGCCAAAGAAGATCAAAGAGAGGAGATTCCAAATTGCCAAGTCTCTAACAGGGGATATCAGAATGGACATATGCACAAGTACCACCTCTGAGGCAAAAGGAATCATACAGTGAATAATTTGGGCAACTGAAATGAGCAGTAGTTGAATGAACTGATAACTGAGATTCTGTCAGAAAAAGTACATGGAATTTGGCAGACTGCAAATGGAAATGGATATCGTTGAGATTAGAATTGAGACCACGTATATTTGTGAAATGAACTAGGAAGTGTTTGGGAGGTTTAGATCTTTTTGCAGATGAGCTTACTCTATTAGTTTGACAATTCATAGTGTATTGAATAGTAAGGAAAAGTTGGGTGGGATGACATGCTGTATGAAGTAATGAAATTTTTGGATATAGCATACAAATGGTAAGAATATACCCAGATCCTTGACATAACGTGGCCTCAATAATGCCCCCCCCCCGCATACACACTACTCGGACTCCCTCCAGTTACTATCTGGCAGAGTAGAGGTAGCAAGATTATACATTAGCTGATCCAGAAGCCTCCTAAAGAGTTACCAATAGGTTCGGTCCGGTGTACTAACTAGCAGCCGGCCTGCGAACAGCGTTTTAGAGCTGTACCCTCAAAACTTAAGGAAGATTGGATCTTGCCATGATGTTTATCGTAACCTCAAAAGTCATCAGTCGTACATCAGTCAAAAGTCATCAGTCACTCTGGAGACTAAACATGGATTCCACCACTTCAAGTCTCCAATAAGGAAAATGGTGATTCTGTAGTCATAAAATTAGCAGAAGGTATACTCTATGAATGTTATGAAAAGCAGAGAGTATGCTATGCATATCAGGCTTATTAATCGAATTCGCTTCAGTTGCATAGAATAAAACAAGCAAATTTTCAACATAATATTCTGAATTTTGTAATCACATTCTAATAAATTATTTTTTAATTTTCAGTAAATATTTTAATAATATTTGTTTTTTCAAATATTTCAAAAAACAGAAGGTATATGCTATTCACCTAAAAAAAAAACCAGAGGATATATGGTGTATATACCCTTCAACTACAGCCCTGCCCACAAGGCTTTCTAAGGTAATTTTTTGTCACAGTTTCTCTGTTAATCTAAAATATCTTTATTACCTCATCCAAAACCAAAATGAATAGCAATAGAACATCTCTCACACAGATTTCTGCTCCCTCATACACAACCTGAGTAACTGTAATATTTTCCAGTGATGCTTATTTCCTTCCTAGCCTCTGCCCTATTAATTTCTCTTGAAACTCCTGGCTTGCTCAAAATCAGGGGTTCACAAAGTGTGGCTTGCAACCTTTTTGTACATGGCCTGTGGCCACTTTTATATCGAAATTAATTGAGAAGTGTTGTTTTCTAATATGTATTTTGTGCAATGTATATACATATTAGTGATATCACAGAATTAACCTGATCTATGACCCACCCACAATTAGTATCATCGTATTTTCGTCAATATTGGCCCACTGATGAAAAATTTTGAGAACTGTTGCTCTAAATCAATGAATCTCACAAAGTTCCTCAGTCAAATTTCCCAAGATGAAAATTAAATATCTTAATCTCTTTCTTATCTTATATTCTCTCTCATTACCCTCCACTATTTCAGATAGAGTCTAGCTATATTTAAGTCACTGTACATGTCAGGTGTAATCTCTTACTGTATATATCTGCATTGAGCAAACCAAGTTTGCTACTTATTGCATCAATCTGATATTGTGGAAGCCCTTCATCACAAGCACCATGTTTTACCTTGGTATTGCACTACTTTAAATAAAAAGTAATGCTCCAATTTCTTTTATATATGCTTATTATGTGTGCCATTGTATGTATATTGCTTTTATGTGTGCCATTACTCAGACTCTGGTTTGGGTAGCGGCATACATTATCTTGAACTTATAGTTGGGTGTAACTTTTCATTAGATCCTGGTTATAGTTTAATCATCTGCTATGACACGACAGCTTATAATATAATAACATTACCTTTTAAAGTGGAATAACAGTTTCATGCACATAAAAAAAAAAAAAAGATAAACTGCAGCCATTATCAACCCGCTGCAGAATGGAAGCCTCCTCAACAATTCATGCTGAGGGAAATGGACCATAATCTGCCATGCTGGTCCAGTGTGGGTTGGCAGATCAACTGTATTTAGCAGTCAGGGGCTTGGACTCCGGTCTACTCAAAGAGCATGTGCTACTGCACTCCCGCTCATGACCACTTGGCTACAGAGGCCATGTCACGTACACAATCTTTTTTAATATTAAATATTAATGCATTCTGATAATCAAGATCAATGCATTTTTACAATCAAGATCTTAGATTGTCAGAATGCATTTAAACTTTTTAAAGTTTAAATGCATTCTGACAAAAAAGGTTCTTCTTCCACAACTGCATGTAAAGCAAGCTTTACATGCAGTTGTGGAAGAAGAACGGTTCCATACATTGTTTTCATGCATTATTTGTTACCATTAATACTAATATTTGAACAGTGAACAGGAGCAGTGCAGAGGACATCATCAATGTCATGAAAGGGCTTTAACTACTTCACAAGTTTTAAACATACATTCAGTGACTCTTCTGAATGTGTGTGGGCCACAGGCAGTGAATTTCTGATAGTAGCATACTCTGTGGAATGAGTTTTACCATATAATTTTGAAATTTTGTAAAAATTAAAATTTGCAGATAAACACTTTTAAATATTAATTTTTTTCTTATTTTGACTTTATTGCCCACTAGATAAAATTACTGTCAAATATCAAATCAAAATTTTAAAAAAATGCTAAAAAATGCAAAAAAAAAAAATGTTAAAAACCCATCATTACTTATTTTTTCTTTCTTTTTTTTTTTTTTTTCAATATAGTAACATCCTGTACATCTATTGATTTCATTTGATTTTATCAATTTCTATATCATAATTTAGAGAATGTCTTCAGTTTCATGTTTTTTAGGCCCAAACTGGACAAATGAATATCAATAGGAGTGATCTCCTCTGATTTTATAAGCTATTTTTGTGCTGCCATCTGAGGTGCTACCCAAATGTTCTGAAATTTGAATGTTGCATGGGAACTACGTCTAGTACAGACTTGTGGCACTAAGTAACACTGCATGCATCCTTTGTGAATCTGTGTGCCACATGGCATCGGGCTGGATACAGTCATTGAATATTTATGCGCAGTGCTTTGGTGGTGTGTTTTGTGTAGTTTGAGATTGTTGCACTGGCTGATATGAGAGAGCAACATACTTACATAAAGGTTTGTTTCCTTCTTAACAATACAGCAGCAGAAACCCACAAGAAGTTGAAACAAGCTTTTGGTGACAATGCTTTAGGCCAGATGCAGACCTGCTACTGGTTTAACTGTTTTAAAAACGGTCAGATGTAAGGAGATGTCAGTCGCTCTGGGCATCCATCATCGAGCACCACCCTGGAAAATGTCACAAAAGTTCGGGCGGCGATCCATGAAGACTGCAGGTGGACCATCCACAACATTTGTGGCATTGTAGGACTATCGTACGGAACATGTCAGCAGATTTTGTCAGACGAGTTGAACATGAGAAGGATTGCGGCCAAATTCATGCCACAGTTACTGAGTGAAGACCAAAAGCAGCATCGCATGGTCAAGAACAGGCCAGGAGTGATCAAAACTTCCTTTTGGAGTTTGGGTCATCATCATCATCAGCCATTTTCAATCCACTGCAGGATGAAGGCCTCTCCAGCAACTTTCCAGTTCCTTCTGTTTTGTCTTGGGTATCATTCTGTTATTTTTTTAGTCCATCTGCCATCATGTCTTCAAGCTATGTGTCCTGCTCAAGACCATTTTAGTTCTTTAGTTTTGATAAGAATGTCCTTTACTTGAGTTTGCTGCCTAATCCGTGTGTTTCTCTTCTTATCTAACAGTCTGATTCCCAATATAATTCGTTCCATTCTTCACTGTGTAGTTCTCAGCTTCTCTTCCATTCTTTTGGTGTGCCCAAGTTTCACTTCCATAAGTTATGGTGGGAAGTATACATTGGTTCATTATTTTATGTTTCAGACAAATTGGGATATTGCTCCACAGTACGTGACTATATTTCCTGAATGCTATCCATCCAAAATTTATTCTTCTCTTGACTTCCAGCCTATCATTATTACAGCTAATGATTTGTCCCAGATAAGTATATGACTCCACCTTTTCAATTACTGCTCCTTCAATCATTATATCCCTTTCTGTGGCATACTTGTTCATCATTACTTTTGTTTTAGCCATATTCATCTTTAGTCCAAAATCCTTACTAACTCTGCATAACAGATTAAGATTTTTCTCTAATACTTTGGGATCGTGGCTTATGACCACAATGTCATCTGCAAATCATAAATGGTTTAGGTACTCTCCGTTCATATTGACTCCTTTCTGCGACCAGTCCAGTCTTCTGAAAGCTTCCTCAAGGGAAGCAGTAAACAACTTTGGAGATATTGTGTCTCCTTGTCACACTCCTTTCTCGATTTTAAATTTGCTACTGTCTTTATCTACTCTAGAAAAGGAGGTAGCATTCTCATACAGGGTGTTTCAGTTAAACGTTTCAGAACTTCTAAGAGGGGTAGGGTACATCCTGACAACTCGAAATCATATAGCAATGTGGGGTCGGAAATGCTTTCTTGAAGCGGTGTTGTACACAGAAGCACCATAAAGAAAAGAGACCGTAAGTGAGAAATCGTTTTAATAATACATGAAAAGAAGCAAAAGGTACATGGATTAAAGTAAGTGTTCGAAGTTTCTTCCACGGGCTACAATGCACGCCTCACATCTCCGACGCATGGACATCATAACATTCTGGAATACTCCAGGCGAATTTCGAATTTCTTCAGCAGCTACTGCGATTCTTGCAACCAGCTCCTCAGCATTGTCAACAGGGGTGTCATAAACTAGCGATTTCATATGACCCCAGAAATAAAAATCAAGACGTGATAGGTCGGGCAACCGAGCAGGCCAACGCACGGGACCACCACATCCGATCCACTGTTGACCAAATGTGACATCCAGGTAGTTACGAACATCTCCACTATAATGGGCAGGGGCTCCATCGTGTTGGAACCACATTGTCTGTTGCGTCGATGCAGAAATCTGTTCATCTCTCAAAAGTTGTGGCAATACTTGCTGCAGAAAGGTCAAGTAGATAGGTCCGGTTAGACGACACGGTAACAGGTAAGGTCCGATGAGGTGATCTCCCATAATACCGGCCCATACATTGACAGAAAATCGAATCTGTGCTGCACGACGTCGTATTGCATGCGGGTTCTCGACCGCCCAGATATGGTCGTTATGCGTGTTGAAAATTCCTTCCCTTGTGAAGAATGCCTCATCGGAAAACAACACTTCAGCAGGAAAAAGGGGATTTGTAGCACATTTTCCAAGGTACCACTGTGCGAAAGCAATACGAGGTGCATAATCCTCCGGTTGCTGTGTCTGGACACGCTGCACGTGAAACGGATGCATGTCTTGTTCTCGGAGAATCCTCCAGACACTGCAATGGGAAATCCCGACTGCGTTTGCTAGACTTCGTGTACTCATTCTTGGATTCCCCTGTACATGCTGCAGCACATTCTGTTCGACGGCTGGAGTCCGTGCTGTTCTTACCCTGTCCCTGTCAGCTCTTTCAAATGAACCTCTCTCAGCTAACCTCTGGTGCAGTCTTGCAAAGAAATTATGACTGGGAATATGCCTCGTCGGATATCGTTCCACGTACAAACGCTGTGCGGCTGGCCCACTACAATTTGCAGCCCCGTACGCCAAATGCATATCGGCTAACTCTGCGTTCGTGTAATCATCCATCCTACTAACTTGGCGTTCTTGTTCAAGAAATTCGAAATTCGCCTGGAGTATTCCAGAATGTTCGGATGTCCATGCGTCGGAGATGTGAGGCGTGCATTGTAGCCCATGGAAGAAACTTCGAACACTTACTTTAATCCATGTACCTTTTGCTTCTTTTCATGTATTATTAAAACGATTTCTCACTTACGGTCTCTTTCTTTATGGTGCTTCTGTGTACAACACCGCTTCAGGAAAGCATTTCCGACCCCACATTGCTATATGATTTCGAGTTGTCAGGATGTACCCTACCCCTCTTAGAAGTTCTGAAACGTTTAACTGAAACACCCTGTATATTTTCTTCAAAATCATAATATATGAGGTATCTATGCCTTGTCTTTCCAGTGCCCAAAACATTGCTTATGCTGTATGGAGTCAAATGCCTTTTCATAATCCACAAATGCCAGGCATAATGGTGTTTTATATTCATTTGCTTTCTCCATTAGCTGTGACATTACGTGAAGATGATCCATAGTTGAGAATCCTGTCCTAAAGCCAGCTTGCTCTTTTGGTTGATTCTTATCAAGTATTCTTTCTAATCTGTTAGTAATGACCCTTGTGAACAATTTGTAGATGTGGGATAACAAGCTAATTGGTCTATAATTTCCAATTTCTGATTTAACTCCTTTCTTATGCAGCAAAACTATGTTGTTATGTTATGTTGTTGTTGTTATTTGGTTTTTAGGAGCATTAGCAACTAAGGCCATATTGCTCCGGGGATATGCGATGGTCATTCCCTGACCTTTCCGCATCCTCCATATTTGGTGGTCATGGGCTCGAATCCCGTTCTAATCAAGAAGCATGTGCTATACACTGCTGCTCCTGCAAAACTATGCATTATTGCATTATTCCGCTCCTTAGGCATCACACCTTTTCTAATGCATTTTGTGAAAAAAGTCTTGCCAGTTTTTGTGTCATGTCTCTCCCTCCCAATAACAACTCTACAGTAACTTCATCTTCCCCCGGGGCTTTCTTGTTCTTCATTTTCTTCAACACATGTTCTACCTCATCAGGAAGGATATCAGGTATGTTGTATGTGTTACTAATTTGCAATCCATCTTCCCCACTGCTGGCATCATTCCCTCACTCCTTGTATAACTCTTTATAGTAGTCTTCTGCTATTTGAATTATGCCTTCTCTACTATTTATAAGTACACCATCGCTATTCTTCAGTTTCAGTATCATTTGTCTTTCTGTATTACTGCTCATGGCTGCTGATTTAAATTCTTTGTTTTCCCTTAATGCTTGTTTTACTTTTCTTGTGTTAAATTTTCTTATGTCCTCTCTGAGTCTCTTTCTAAAGGCTTTGCATAACTCAGTATACTCAATTTTCTCCTTATCAGTGTTTTTCTTGCTCTTCATTTGTCATCTTCGGTTGATCATGACAAGTGTTTCTTGACTAATTTTTTTCTTTGGATTTTTTTACCTATAGGTTTCTTGGGCTTTATCACTTTCAGAAAGTTGTGATATTCCTCTTCAATATCTTGGTCCTGAGCAGTCTGCAGAAGCTCAAACTTGTTCTTAAGTTCCAGTACATACTGCTTTTTCTCCAACATAGAGTTGGGTATATGGGTATAACTCAGAAACCAAGCAACAATCATCCCAGTGGAAGAGCCCATCTTTGCCCTGACCAAAGAAAGCCTGCCAATTGAGGGGCAATGTGAAGTCCCATGCTGATCTGTTTTTTGACATTTTTTGGGATTATCCATAAGGAATTCATTCCTCCTGGCCAGACTGTTAATGCAAAGTTCTACTGCAACGTCCTGAGGCAGTTAAGAGAAGTCGTCAGGTGAAAACGTCCAGAGAAGTGGTGCAGTTTTTGGCATCCAACATCATGATAATTGTCCCCCACCCACCTTATTCACCAGTCTTAGCTCCCTGCAACTTCTTCCTCTTCCCAAGAATGAAAATCAAGCTGAAGAGTCAAAGATTTGACAGCACAGAGGATATCCAAACCAAATCGCAGGCGGTGCTGAACACTATGATGAAGAAGGACTTTTGGGATGTATTCAAATTATGGGAGAAGTGCTGGGATCGGTGTTTATGGTCTCGAGGGGACTACTTCAAAGGTAACGGTGGCGAATAAGACCCATGGTGAGTCTAATTTTAAGAAGGATGTAGAGCTCTACATCCCTCATTTCAAGAAGGATGTAGAGCTACCGGAACGAGTACAGAGAAGGGCAACAAGATTAGTGAATGGAACAAAGGGGTGCTCTTACAAAGAAAGGCTTAAGTTTTGCAAATTAGAGTGTCTGGAGACTAGGCACCAGCGAGGTGATCTGATAGAGGTGTATAAAGCCTTGAATGGTTTGAGCATGCTCAATGCTGATGGGATCCTTCCTCTAGCTCAGAATAATCACCTGAGAGGGCATAAATTCAAATTGAGGAAAGACAGATGTAGGACAGACGTGCGAAAATTTGCCTTTAGCCAGCGGGTGGTTGGTTGGTGGAACAGACTTCCATCCCTTGTAGTGGAGGTTGATAGCCTAA
Source organism: Mastigoproctus giganteus (assembly GCF_048544385.1). Taxonomy (NCBI): domain Eukaryota; kingdom Metazoa; phylum Arthropoda; class Arachnida; order Uropygi; family Thelyphonidae; genus Mastigoproctus; species Mastigoproctus giganteus. The sequence continues at coordinate 80,559,809 of NC_143583.1, read as the reverse complement.
ATAAGTTTAAGGCTCAGCTGGACAGGTATTTTGAACGAACAGAGGGATGAAGTGGAGGTGGTTTTTTTTTTGTTTTTTTTTTTTTTTTGGCTGATGCTGCATAAGCTTGCTTTCTTGCATCAAATGCCTCTCCTAATGCTGAAATGTATTAGCATTAGCATAATGCTAATGCTAATACATTAGCATTATGCTAATGTAGGGGAAAAACACCCTACCTCAGCTAAGCACCCCCTCACTTGACAACACAAATCAATCAGAAAGAAAACGCCTTCACCCAATCACAAAATTTGACCGTACAATCAATCTATTCTACGACAACGCACGCTGCACAGAGACAAGTGTTACCCAAATAATGGAGTTTAGCCTTTAAGTACTATTATTAAGATTATTATAATACTTAAACGTTTGATTAAAATTTGTATGATATTTTGCAAATTTTAATTTGCGATTTTGATATAATTAAACTGTGATTACTGTCAGTAATGCGGTGTTTGTGAAATAACTGTATACTATCATTATTTTAGTATTAAAAAATGAATATTTCCTTTTGTTTCCTATTTTGTTTTCTCATATTGTCTTATTACAGTGAAAGATGTTATGGATAGTGAAGGAGAATCTAACAGGAAAAAGTCAAAAACTGAAAATGCCGCTTTAGAGTGCACTTTTTTTGTGGTTTCAACAGAAAATTATCCAAAGCCATTTAAACATAGTTTGTCTTCCTCTTTGTTAGACTTAATTTCCGTATTTAAATGGAATAAAATTAAAAAAGTTGGAGCAACACAAAATAAAAGTCCTTCTTCAGTTGTAAATGTTATTACAAAAGTATAGAATGTCATGTGCTCAGATGTGATTTAAAGAATATTAGGTGGTCATGTGAGGTGAAAACCGCGTGATACAGGTGCAGGCACCAATTAGCTGGTGGAAGTAGAGGCTTATTATAATTAAAAAATAGGATATTTTTACCAGTTACTGTGATAGTGCTACCCATGCATTGCACAATGCATCCAGTAATGCCCACATATTGCCAGGTAGATGGTAATAGCATCGAATGTCTTGTTCCAGTGTTGGATTCGAGAAGTGCCAGTGTCTCACACACAAAGGAGAGAAGGATAAGGATCAAAATATCTTAATTTAACCTAAGTGACAGGGACAGTCCCTGAGTTTATGATCAAAGGTGCATTACAAGATCATTTTGAGAAGTATAATATCAAATGGATCATAACACAGCTTTATAAAGGGAAAATCTTGTATGACCAACTTGGATAAACTATTATGACGTATTCGCACAGGAGTTGGATGCAAGTAGATAATTTTAAAATTGCACACTTAGAATTTACCAAAGTATCTGACACAGTTCCACAAGGGAGGTTGCTGAACAAACTACAGTGTAGCAGGATTACAAAAAAGATTCTGGGCTGGATTGAAGAATGGCTGACTAGGTTGTTTTATAAATAGTCATTCTTTGGTGGGGACACAGGGTTATAAGCAGAGTCCTTTGGGTTCTGGTGCTAAGGGCTACTCTTGTTTCTGATCTTCTTGAATAATAGGGAAAGTTATTGTGTTGAAATTTTCAGATGACATAAAGGTTGGAAGGGTGGTTAATGATTCAAGTCAGACTGAGCTTCTTCACAATGACTTTGGCAGACTCTAAGGATGGTTGGAGAAATGGAAGTTACATTTTAATGCTACCAAATGCACATCATTTGGTAGCATTCTGAGTTGGATTGAAGAATGGCTGACTAGGTTGTTTTATAAATAATCATTTATAAAATTTTGGTATCACATCATTATTTTACATTTGGAAAATAATAACCTAAAAGTAAGTTTTTCAAAATTATTATTATTTTTTAATTATTTTTATTTTATTTTATTTTTTTGGAGGATTCTGTATAAGCTTGCTTCCTTGCATTATTTGCCACTGATACCAATATTTATACACTAGGTGGAGTAGAGCTGAAGAGTATAAATGATTAAAGAGACTTAAGTGTTCTGACAAAATTAGACAAGAAGATTGGCATGCATTGTAAGCAGGTAGCCAAGAAGTACACGGTGCTTATCAATGATTTACTGTACTTTTGCATGTAGGACAAAGGAGATTATAGTTCTGTTATACAAATCAGTGGTGAGACTGCATTTGGAATATGTGTTCAGATTTGGAGGCCACATTTAAGAAAAGGCACTGGGCTTTTTGAAATGATTCAAAGAGAGGTAACTTGCCTGGTGAGAACAATAAATGGGTGTCCATACAAGGAGAGACTGCAAAGAATGGGGAAGGTTTCTTTTTTTGTGACTGATGTAGCAAAAGCCTTTCTTACATCTTTTGGTCTTTACTAATATACTATAGCATGCATGGAGCCATAACTTCATACATGTTTTATCCAAGCTCTGCACAAATTCAATTTCCTGATAAAAAGAAATTTCATTGTTAACCTTTTCCAAAATGAATTTCTCGAACATGTCTGGACCTTGAACACTCATTGAACACTACAAACATTTTGAAAATTTATAAAATGACACAATATATAAATGCTTTTAAATATTATTTGTTCTTATTTTGATTTGATTGATCAACACTAGACCGAGATTATTTCAAAAATCAAATCAAAAATTGAAAAAAAATCATATCAAATTGCAAGAGAAGCCAAAAAAATTTATAAAAAGTCATTGTTACTTCTCTCTTGATCTAATACTGTCTTCCACATCTATTTATGTATTACTTGATTCAGTCTGATGAACTTCAAAGTCTGAATACCAAAGAATTTCAGCTTTTTATAAACCAAAATTGGATGACAATGGATTAACAAGCACTCTGGTTTAAAAATTTCCATTTTTACAATTTTCCATTTTGACCCCTGCCTTTGTCTGGTCTTATTATAGACACCCGCCTTTAATTGTATTGTTATGCTTCTGGTAAATAGTTTATTAATTTTAATAAACTATTTACTTTTAATTTTAATTTTAAACTTTATAAATTTTAATTTATTAAGTAACTTTTTCTGGAAGTTAGCCTAATCCAAGTGGATAAAGCTTTAAAAGAGGTTGAGTAAACTAAATGCTGATGACATCTATATTATTTCTCAAAAATAAATGCACACAAGGAGACAAACTTAAAATGATAAAGGATGATTGCAGAATAGATGTGTGGAAATTTGCCTTCAGCCATAAAGTAATTAATTGGTGGAATAAACCTTCACCTAGTTTTGCTAGAATGGGTAGTCTGAATAAATTAAAGATGGATTGTACAAATTAATAGAAAGGATGGGCAAACAAATGGGTAATTTTTTTCTTTTTGCTAATGTTGTATAACTTTCTTCCTTGCATCACTTTTCCAATACTAATGCAAATACTAAATTACTATTATTATTAACTTTGACAAAACACTTAAAACTGTATCAAGCATAGTTCTGCCAAAACTTTGTCAAGAGTCTCAGCAACATGATACTAAATGCATTTGCAAGAAAAATGGAAGAAATTTTCGCTGTTTGATGTGCGCTGTCACATTTTTAACCATCCTCTTTAAAAGTAAAGGAGTGTCTACTTCCTTTACAATATGCTTTGCTTCAATTCATTTAATTTACTCTTCTATGGTGGTGACAAGACATTTCTACTTACCCTCCAGATGTGATCTTGTAATCCTTTTACACCATAATTTCGAATCACAAACCACAGCTTCAGAGCCCGGAATCTTCTACTTAACTGAAGCTGCCAGTGCTGTGGAATAATATAATTTATATAATTATTACAACTAGAGTTAGCAGCTCCAATACAGATCAGAATTATAAGAAGAAATTAAATATGTATCAAGAAACTAAGTAAACTGAAACTGCAAGGAAGACACAACCTGTATTAAATTATTATATGGTAGGGATCTCACTCAAATGGCTCTTTTAAGTATGCCATGCCTGAATTTTGCCTTGTTGGAGATTGTGAGCACCAAATAAAAAAGAGCTAATTGTCTGAAAAGTTATTATGCAAAAGTCAGTTCCCTGTACGTAGGTCAGGGAATATATTCATATTGTATTTCTATCATTTGCTGTAAATCAAATAATTAGTATGTTTGGACCAAATGATTATTTATAGTCTTTAGTACTGAATGAACTTGTTTACAGTGTTAAAGAAAGGGATGTTTTTTGCTCTTGGTCTTTCAACATGTTTGAACATGAGCTTTTATTTTATAGTAGCTCATTTTTTTACAGTCTTTGATTTTTTACTATCTTAACTTTTTTTTTTTACAATCTTTAACCTTTTTTTACAATCTTTAAATCATTAACTTCTTTTTACAATTTTTAAATGCCTTGTTTGATTTGCCATTCAGCTGGTGGCATTACCAGGGGGATTTTTGTAGGGTCTCAAGCCTCTGCTATGAAATAAGGAATAAATAATAATAACATGGCTGATAATGAAAATGACAAATGCTTACTTTCATCACATAAAAAAATTCAAGGAGTTTTAAAAATAACTAAATAATGACTACAAACACTCTTATAAATATATTATCTTAATAAAACACAAAAACATACCTTTGTCAAAATATATCAATCAGATATAACTCACCATATAATCCACAGCACCTAAATAAATAATAGAATGATGTTATTCTTGTATATTAGGAGTGTAATTACCTATGTTATTCACTTTTACCAGGATTACACAAATAAAAATTTAATTCTATAATGAAAAAACTATATTAATGGAAAATGTAAAATATATTAATATTCACTAAAAATCTAAGTAATACTAAAAAATATATATATATATATATTTATAAATGAGTTGAAAACAGAAGGAACATGCAGTTTTCCTATATGAATAATGTGTATATCTGTAAGTTGTTTGTTTGTTATTTGGTTTTTAGGAGCATTAGCAACTAAGACCATATTGCTCCAGGATATGCGGTGGTCATTCCCTTGACCTTTCCGCATCCTCCGTATTTGGTGGTGACGGGCTCGAACCCCGGTCTAATCAAGAAGCGTGTGCTACGCACTGCTGCTCCTTCCCACCTGGCTACGGAGGCGCCTATATCTGTAAGAAAACTGTGTTTAACCTTTTCAGCAGTAATATGCGGAACTGTTTTTTTCTATGTGAGCTCTGGGTAGTGTTTTTTGTTTTGTTTTTTTTTATGAAAACCCCAAACACAAGAGGTATTAGAACGTATAGTACTTAGTATCATGCTTGGGTTGGAGGTTGAGAAGACGAAAGAAGATATTTGTTGACAATAGACTTCTGTAGACTGTAATTTTCAGGAAATAGATATGAAGGAAGGTTGTTACAGAAAATGGCAGTTGAATGAATAAACGAAGAAGATGAAAAGTTGGTTCTGTGAGTTTGAAGTTGGACAGTAAATGGATGTTGGCTGGTAGGCACGTGTTTGGACTGTTTTGAAAGAGAGAGCGGGAATTATAGAAGCCAATTCAGAAGAACAATGCCCATGGAGGTATCTGTAGAAAAGGCAGGCAGCAGAAACATTACGTCTGTGAGACAGCGAGTGGAGAGACTCTGTTAGAGAGGAGTCATTAATTAACCTAACTGTCCTCTTCTGAATGGAATCTAGAGGTCTGAGAGAGAAAGAGGTTTTGGGGGCACCGCCCCAGATGTGGGAACAATATTCCATAGTATGCCAGATTTGCGATTTATACAGAATAAACAGCTGTTTGGAAGAAAAGTAACGCTGAGAACAAAAGAGAAAATCACGATTTTAGATGCAGAGAAAACAATATTTGTAATGTGCTTGTGCCAAGAGAGATTAGAAGTCAGGGTAATCCCCAAAAGAGATATATCATTTTGCCTAGAAATCGGAGTGTCGCCAAAGATAAGCATAGGAGCAGAAGAATCCTTTTTTGTGAGATATAAGACAAGACTGAATTTTAGAAGGATTGAAATCAACTAAGTTGTCTTTGCCCCACTGGAGAATTTCCTGGAGATTGGCATTTAACAAATTGGTAGCAGATATTCGAGAAGTTGAAGCTGATTGAGCAGGGCAAGGTTTCACAAAACGGAAAGTGGAATGCAATGTGCTATCATTCTTAGCATCAAGATTTGACAAAATCCTTCTGACATCCTTTTGATGGAAGACCACAGGAGGCATTGAATGGAGCAGGTTGGGAATAGTGGGAGGTGTTTTACCAAGATCTTGGAAGAAGAATAAGAGTTGGAAGAAAAATGGGATGCTAGCAGGTCAGCTTAATCCTTGGCTGAAGTGACAACAGCCAATTTGCGGCCAGTAGCTTTGGCAAGAGACCAGAATGCTCAGATACCATTAGGGCAAGAAGCTAGTTTTCTACTCTTAGCCTGTTCAAAATCTAGTTTGGACTGATTAGTAACTGTTTTACAATTGTTGCGAGCTTTGGTGTAGGCAGAAAATGAAACCGAACAATTGGAAACAAGCCAATTACAATATGCAACATTCTTCTCTTGAACAGACCTAATACATTTATTGGAAAACCAAGGTTTAGATAAAGGGCAATATTTTTAAAGTGGAGTGTGGAATAAAGGATTCCAGTCCTGCAAAAATAATTTCATGAACACGATCTGTGCAAACTTTGACATCAGAAGTTTTGAAACCGTAATCCATTCAAGTAAAAGAAGAAAAGAAATCTTGCAGGTCATCCCATTTTTCATTCTTGTAATGCCAAACAACACGAGGTTGGGAATAGCCATGAGATAAAGGCTCCATTAGAGAAGAGAATCACCAAGTTGTGATCTGAGGTACCTAAAGGACCACTCACTTCGACCATGTACTTAGAAGGGTTGTTTGTGAGAAAAAGATCAAGCGTATTGGTTGTGTGATTAGGATTGTCCAGTATTCTTGTAGGTAAATGAACAATCTGTGCAAGTTCATTAGTAATTGCAAAAGTCTCAGCATCTCGACCAGCTGGGTCAGTGTGACTAGAAAAACGGAAGCCATCTAGAGTTGTGAACATTAAAATCACAAAGGAAAATTACCTCGCTGTTAGGAAAGTTGGACTAGAGAAAGTCAAGTTGCAAAGAGAGGAAGTTAAAGAGCTCCAAGTGATTAGTGGTGTTGGGAGAATGGTAGAGACAACAGATGAATTTGACAGAATAAGGTAGAGAGATTTTAAGCCATGTAAGTTCGAAAAGATGAAATTCCAAATTACCAAGTCTGACAGGTAATATCGGAACGGACATATGCACAAGTACCACCTTTGAGGCAAAAGAAATCACACAGTGAATAATTTGGGCAACTGAAATGAGCAGCAGTTGAATCAACTGATAACTGAGATTTTGTTAACAAATGTACATAGGGTTTGGCAGACTGCAAGTGGAAATGGACATTGTTGAGATTAGAATTGAGACCACGTATATTTGTAAAATGAACTAGGAAGTGTTTGGGAGGTTTAGATCTTTTCGCAGATAAGTGTACTCTATTAGTTTGACATTTCATGGTGGATTCAATAGTAAGAAAAAGTTGGGGGACATGCTGTATGAAGTAACGAAATTTTGATTTGGCATACACATGGTAAGAATATACCCAGATCCTTGACATAACGTGGCCTCAACAATGCCGCACCCCCACCACCACATACACACTACTCGGACTCCCTCCAGTCACTATCTGGCAGAGTAGTGGTACCAAGATTATACACTAGCTAATCTGGAAGCCTCCTAAAGAGTTACCAATAGGCTCGGTCCAGTGTAATAACTAGCAGGCAGCCTGCAAACACCGTTTTAGAGCTGTACCCTCAAAAATAAGGAAGATTGGATCTCTCCATGATGTTCATCATAACCTCAAAAGTCATCAGTTATACTGCATGATAGAAGAAATGGGGAAGGGTTGACCGGAAGGGTGTGCACATAGATCTATATTTTGAAATTCACCTCAAAGAACATGTTCGTTATGTAGGAAACAATATACAAATTAATTTAAGTAAATTTTTCTTGTACACATTGCTGTCTCTTATATATGTTTCCAGCTAAAGCTAATTGTAGCACAGTGCATGAGAGATGGCAGCATGAAAAAAGCTTTTAAAATGACAGAATATCACACCTCTTGAATTCAATTGTCGGAGTTGGGCTTACAAAAGACAAAACTGAAGAATTTCTAAGAAATTCAGATCCAGAATTTTATAAAACTGAGTTAGGTAATACATAAATATATGTAGAGGACACGTTACATCCAAAAAGTGATGATTTCACTGGCCAACAAAAAAATAATATTTTTTTGTTCTTATCATGTCCCAGCTGAAAGATATATTAAAAATTTGGTAACTTAATGAACAACCAATTTCAAATTATACAATAATATACAGTAAACCCACCGCTATTCGCGGTATCTGTATTTGCGGTTTCGCGTATTCACGATCGGTGGTTTAATATAAAATGAAACTTTAAAAAATGTGAATTTTAAAGCGCCGTGAATATTTTCCGCCAAAAAAAAAAAACATGGGCGTGGCTAAAATTATCTTTCCCGGTCAAAACAGCATTCAGTGGATGGGGGGAGAGGGGTGACAAAATCGCGAGCCTGGATGTTTCTCACTAATCCTTGTTCAGTATGTGTTATGCGCTTGTCATGGAAGGTTTGGTCATTTGCTTTAATTTATATGCTTATAAATTGAATAAATTTATCAATTTATAAATTGATATGCTTACAAAAGTGATAAATCTACCATTTTGCAGTGTAAAACAGACTTTTTCGAGTGTGTTAACGGAAGAAAGTGACTTTATTGTGGACAAGTTCTTTTTTACCCGTACAAAAATATGGCTACGAATAACAAGGGAAATGTGAAAATATCAAAGAAGGTGATGACATTAGCGAATAAAATTGAGTTATTAGACAAAACTTCTAATGGTGAAAGTTTCTTTTCAGTGGCAAAACATTATAAAATCAATGAGTCAACGGTACGATCAATCAAAAAGTCGGAAGAAAAAATCAGCCATAGTGTCCGTGAAAACGCGCTAATTGCTTCAAAAATTTGCTCTGTAATTCATGATGTTAAATTAGAAAAAAATGGAAAAAGCTTTAAATCTGTGGATAGAAGACCGAACTCAAAATGAAATTCCATTAAGTTCACTCATCATTCGTGAAAAGGCAAAACTCCTTTATCAACACTTTAGCGAAACTGGTGATAGCACTGGCGGGATAAGTTTTTTTGCTAGCAAAGGTGCTGGTTTGAAAGATTTGTTTGAAATTTCTAATAAATATTACATTTAATACTAAATTGTTTCTTATTTTCATTTCGATACCTTATGCTTGCATTTCACTATGTACTGTCTATGTACATAGTCATATTATGAAGGTACATATAATACATACATAGACAAAATTTTAGACTAGTTTTTCTTATATATTTCATACTTTGGAACGGAACCCCTTTATTACTATGGGAGCCATAACTCAGTATTCGCGACTTTTCTCAGGAACGTAACCCCTGCGAGTAGCGGGGGTTTACTGTATATATATATATGCTATATTAAAAATGAGTTTTATTCATTTTAAAATACTTTAATCAAACATATAATGTACTACATATACTCTATTTCCTTAGAAATGCTTGCCAGTCAGAAAGTTTTTCTTATAGTCCATTTTGCTTTCCCTCTTAAGAAACCAGCTATAATCTCCCATTATGACAGTATCCTAGCAACTTTGGAATCACTTTCATTATGAATATGCCCTTATAAAAGCATTCCCCTTGCTTGTCAATTACATCTCTCAAATTTTGGGAAAAGAAATGGAGATAGGAAATTAGGAATGAAGAAAATAAATTTTCAGAGACATATCAGGCAGGCCATATATTTAACCTTATAATGGCAAGTGTGAACGTTTTCGTAACGTTTGGTTATAACATATCTGATACAGAAAATTGAAAGTTTATGGAGTTGCCATAGATATCAATGAAATGGTCACACTTTACTAGTACAAATGCAGACCGGTAGTCGGACATTAGCGGCAAGTAGCTGACTAATAGCACGTGTTTCACAGATTATGCATTAGAGGTTAAGTGGTCATTTCGCACTTAGTATATTTTACGATAACTATTAATCTTGCAAAATTGTAGCGTTGATATTTTTTGTATATATCCACAAAGTGGTTTCCATAGTGAGGATGTAATATTCATTGAAAAACATATTTCTTGTATATTTCTGCATATTCTATACGTAACGAAATCATCACATTCGTATTTTGAACTTACTAAGACTCAAACAAGGGAGCAGATGCTAATTTGGATGAAATTGATAATTATAATACATATTTATTCTGATAATTTTGATATGTTAGTGTAAAGTTTTTATTATATTGATAGTCAAGCTATTTTGATAACAATATTTATTTTCCCTCTATTATAGGAAGTGAGTATATGCCTGATTATTCTGATTTAGATGAATTAGAAGACCTTGTGGTTAGCAATGATAGTGCGAGTGAAGAGGAGCTACAAACTTCAGTTCTTGAAGGTGAAGAAACTAGTGAAGCAGCAGTTCCATTACCTACAAGTTCAAAGCCATCTACATCAAGAAATCGAAGGGAAATTCCTCTCTGGCGACACATTTCAGCAGGCATAGCTAGACCTACGCCTGAGTGGTTAGGACAAATAGAACCTTCTGGGGTAGTGAAACATCCTGTTGCATATTTTAGACATTTTTTCTCAGAAGATATTATTGCTCCTATTATGGACCAATCGAATCTATATGCAATCCAGCAAAATCCAAATAAAAATCTTGCACTGAGTAGTCAAGAGCTTGAGCAAATTTTAGGTACACCGCTTGCGATGTCTATGGCGAAGCTCTCAAATTCACATTTTGTATTGGAAAGGCAAACTAAAATGTTCTATTGTCTCGAAAGTGATGAGTAGAGATAGATGGGAAGATATAAAGTCCAAGATTCACTTCAGTGACAATACACAAATGCCAACCGGGCTAGCCGGGTGGGTAAAGTGCCTGCCTGGCAACCCAATGGTCATGGGTTTGAATCTTGCCTCGAGCTTGGATCAGAGTAAATGCAAAAACTTTGGGAGGTGCATTATAGCCACAGAAGCCGATGCACCAACAACTAACAAAAAAAAAAAACAAAAAAAGCACAAATACCCTTACTTAATCAGAAAACTGATATATTATTCAAGATCCAGCCTTTGATAGATCATTTACAAAAAAAGTTTCGGGAAATTCCAATATCCCAAATGCTATGCGTGGATGAACAAACAAATAGTTCCATTCAAAGGCAGATCCGGCATAAAACAGTATGTTCCAAGCAAACCACATAAGTGGGGATACAAATTGTTTGTTCTTTGCGATGAAGAGGCATCATGTATGACTTTTTCACATATTCAGAAAAAATTGAACTGGTGTGATGATATTAAGTGAACCCAACTTGGGAGCTAGTTCAAATGTGGTACTAAAATTGGCCCAATCAATTCCTGTGGAATTGAATCATTTATTATATTATGACAGCTGGTTTACTTCACTTCCATTAATGGTTAATTTAGCAAAGAAAAAAATATATAGCTTAGGTACCATAAGAATCAATTGTTTGCCTGGCATCCCACTAATCAATAGCAAAGATTTGATGAAAAAAAGGCTTGCATCTGGTAAGTATAGGTTTGGCACACCCAGGGTCCTGAGCTTAATATCATCATTCTTCTCTTTCTTGGTAATTCCCTTCTCTCCTTCTCTCTCTCTCAGGGTAACTCAAGATTTTTTTTTTTGGCTGGTGTAGCATAAGCCTCAGGTTTCCTTGCACCATATAGCTAATAATAATAATAATAATAATAATAATAATAATAATAAAAGAGGAAAAGGATCCCATCAAGAAGTGACTGCCCTAGTTGAAGATTTTGAAGTACGGGTAGTGAAATGGGCAGATAACAGAGTTGTAAATCTAATGTCAACTTTTGCATCAGCAGAACCAAAGAATAACTGTAAATAATATGACAAAAAGACAAAACAGATCATCGCAATCTCTTGCCCAGCTATTGTGAAAACCTATAATCAGTTTATGGGTGGTGTTGATTTGATGGATTCAATGATTGCACACTACAAGCCAGCCACCGAGGGGGGCAAGCTAGCCTCAGTAGGTGCCAGTCCCAAGCCCAGATAAATGGTGAGGGTTGGCGTCAGGAAGGGCATTTGGCCGTAAAAAACTATGCCAAAATCAAAGAAAATGATAGAATGATGGAAAATGGATGTGGAACGGCTACCCCATAAGTGACACACAGTCATGTCACCTGGAAACTGTGAGAAAAGGGTCAGAGCTACCAAACAAAGGATGGGTTCGGTTAAAGAAGTTAGTCCAGATAGAGAAGAAGAAGAAGAGGATGAAAAGTGTTAGAATAGGAACGTAAGAGGGGGGAGACCTAAGCTAAGATGGAAGGACAAGGTGGAAGAGGATTTAAAAGAGAGAGAGCGGAAGCCCAGGATAGGTAGGAATGGAGGAAAAGAATTAAGGATGGAAATGCCGACCCCATATAAATGTGGGAAGAAGACGAAGATAAAGAAGAAGGCTAATTGCACACTACAGAATTCATACCAGGTCAAAGAAATATTACCACAAACTATTTTTTCACTTTATAGATGTGACTGTTGTGAACTCTTGGTTAATTTACAGTAGAGATTGTGAGCGTCAACAGGTACTAAAAAAGAACATTGTTAATCTGCAAGAATTCAAATAAGCATTGCTGAAGCCCTTCTTCTTGAAGGAAAAAGTAATAAGCCAAAAAAGAGGTCAACCTTCTGCTAGCTCTACTGATGTGGAATTTTCAAAAAAAAAAAAAAAAGGAAAAGAGGAGGTCCGGCCGCCAAAAATATCCCTGGAGCAGATATCCATTTGGATGGTCTTCACCACTATCCTGAGGTCACAGACAGAGGAAGATGTAAAAATGTTAATTGCAAGAGTGCCACAGTATTTTTCTGCAGCAAGTGCAAAGTCCATCTTTGTATCACAAAAGCAAAAAATTGCTTTGCCAAATTTCATACAAAATAATTATATTTTGTATTACATTATAATTATATTTTGTATTACATTATAATTATTTATAAGTAAATTAATTTTTCAGTCCATTGTCTTTTTTTATTAAAAAGATCACTGAAATAAGATGAAAAATAATATAAAAATGAAGGTGCATTTAATTTTTCTATATGCATGTATTATGAATCCAAGGACAAATGTGACGATTTAGTAATATACGAAAAAAATTGTAAATTCGACATTTTTTAAATGTATTTTAGGTTTTATATGTTAATAACTATGAAAATAAAGAATAAAAAAGTGGAAAAAAATTTTTCTTAAAATAAAAATTCAGGCTTTATAGAGTTAAAGGATTACAATAAAGCTAACATAGAGATTCGTAATTATCTTTTTTCCTTCTTCCAAGAAATCCGTGCACTGTTTTAAATGATCATTGAACTTCTAGTTTAGTATTCTGTAACTTTGTTTCAAATCCATTATCTCTGAGGGGTTTCTTTATTTGAGAACCAATGGAAATTCTTTCTTTTAGTTTTTCCATCTTTTAAATTGGGAAATATTCCCCTTAAGTAGCAGAATCTACTTCCTTCTTTATCCAGAGCCTTAACAAAATTCTTCATTAATCCAAGCTTTATATGCAAAATAGAAGTAGGATATTTATTGGTTTGACCAGGGGAACATATTTTATATTACTTCTCCATTGCAAAAATTCCTCCTCTTTTCCCACTGCCGCAAAATATGTTTTTCCATTGCATATAATGTTTTCCCAAAATACAACAGTATTTTGTGAAACCTTCCTGCAGACCAGTGAGTAATCCAATTACCTTACGATCACCACAGACATCCCAAGCAAAGTCATTTACTTTATTACACTCAGGAGGATTTCAGACAAACTTTTATGTTTCTTTCAAGTCAACAGCATGAAGTAGAGAAATTAACAGTAAAGTATTTCCATTGTGCAGTAAAACTACTTTAAAACTTATTTTAAGGCATCAGCAAATATATCCCACTCATTATGGTTGTGTTCAGTGCATAGTTTGTTCAGCAGACCATTAATATCTTTACAGAAACACATACCATCTTCCATAACAAAATATTTTAAAAACATTGTTGAATTTGATATATTGTATTCAATTTTTGCTTCCAATAACTTCCACTGTTGTAAACTAGAACCAAGTATTTCTCTTACTATTTAGATAAGTTTAAAATATGTCATGAACTAAGTCATTCATCTCTTCTTGCTTAAGTAAGTGTATTATAATTTTCTGGTTGTCCAAATAAATCTGCTAAAGTGGATGGTCCAGCAAAGTCTGCAACACAAGAATCCTCACTATATTCATCTGCTTCCTTTATAGCATAATATCATAGGATTTGCTATAGATAGGTCATCATTTTGAAGAATGGCATTATTTGCTGATGCTATCAGGGCAGTGTTAGGTGGGTCGGAAAACTGCTAGCTTGGGAGTGAAGGGGATACAAAGACTAATAGATTAACAGTAGCCACTGGCAGAGGTGAAAGTGATTCTTCCACTGTTTCTATTTGAATGAGCAGAAGCCTGGAAAAAAAGATGCAGGATATTTCAGAGACTGTTGGGAGTCATAGCGGTACAAGTAAACACATGGGTTGTGTTAGGGTAGCTAAGAAAAAGAACAGGTGCATGTATACGTGTGTGTACACCAATGCTAGGAGTTTGGTAAATAAATTTGATGAATTTGAGGTATTGCTCAAAGCATCAAAGGCGGATATTGTTGGGATATCAGAGACGTGGTGTCACACATATATAAGAAATGCAGAACTGGAATTTGGGGAGTACAATGTCTACAGAAAGAATAGACATGATAGGAAGGGAGGAGGGGGTTAGGCTATTAGTTAAGAAACACATAAAATCCAAGGAAGTGAAGCCAGTCGACATCGCTAGACAGTGCAGTGTCGAATCAGTTTGCTGTGATATAAGCATTGGGAGATCAAAATTGAGAGTAGGATTGTGCTATAGGCCAATTGACTCTGATGAGTATAATAAGAAACTGTACAGGGAAATAGAGTGGGCCAGTAAATCAGAAAATGTTATAATGGGGGATTTTAATTTCCCAGATATTGACGGGAATTTGTGGGTTGGTCACTCACACACTAGCAAGGCTTTTGTGGATTTATTGGATGATTGTTTTCTACATCAGCATATTTGGGAGGCAACTAGAGGGAGTAATACTCTTGATTTGATTATCAGTAGTGATTCTTTATGCATTAAGATTCTGCTGATAAAGGAACCACTAGGTGGCAGTGATCACAGTGTGCTGAAGTGGCATTTACTCAATGGAGTAACTACCATCAGGGGTAAAGGGAAGGGTTATTGCTTTCGTAAAGGCGACTACGATGGTCTGAGACATTATTTAAATTCTAAACAGTGGGACCAACTGATGATGTTACCAACAGCAAATTCAAAATAGGAAACATTCAAAGAACTTATCTTGGAAGCTACTAGGCTTTACATACCAACTAAGAAATATTGTTCAAGGTTTAGGCCTAAATGGATGTCAGATGAACTAATGAGACACATGGCAGAGAAGAAAAATGCATGGGATACATATAAATTAACACGTGACACAGAACCCTATGATTGATATAAGCAGGTCTGTAACCAAGTCACAAAGGAGGTTAAGCAGGCAAAGGCAGATTATGAGAAATCTTTGGCAAAGGATACAAAGAAAAACAGAAAAGAGTTCTTTATTTATGTAAACTCTAGAAGTAAGGGGATAAATCAGATTGGTCTACTTGATATCGATGGTTCAGCTGTTGATGATCCTGCTCAGGTAGCTAAAAAACTAAATGAATATTTTGCATCGACATTCACACATGAGGAGTTATTCAGTGAGGGGAATGCCAGAGGTGTATTCAACTCTGGCAGTAAGCTATATAATCTTGTAATAACTGAGAGTAAAGTGTAGGAGAAATTGTTGAAGATAAACACAAGAAAGTCACCTGGGCTGGATGGGATCTATCCAGTTATATTAAAGGAGGCAGCAAAGGAAGTAAGCAAACCCTTAGCCATAATTATGAGAGCTTCCTTGGACTCGGGGGAGGTACCCATAGACTGGAGATGTGCAAATGTGACCTCAATTCACAAAGGAGGATCAAAGGCTGACACAAGTAATTATAGACCTGTGAGTTTAACTTCTGTTGCAGGAAACTTAATGGAGGCACTGGTTAAAGAAGCACTGCAGGATCATCTAGACAGGACTTCAGTTATAGCTTGGACACAGCATGATTTTGTTCAGGGGAAGTCTTGCTGACCAATTTGATTGGATACTATGATGCAGTCACAAAAGAGCTGGATGCAGGGAAGAACTTTGATATTATATACTTGTATCTTAGAAAGGCTTTTGATACCGTTGCATATGGAAGACTGCTGCACAAATTGGAGCAGTGTGGCATTGGAGGCAAATTGCTGCTATGGATAAAGGAGTGGATGAGGGAGGAGAAGACAGAGAGTGGTAATCAATGGACACTGCTCATCGTGGACTAATGTTATTAGTGGAGTTCCTCAAGGTTCAGTGTTGGGTCCATTATTGTTTTCTGTATTTATAAATAATATTGATGGTATATCAAGCTTAATGTCCAAGTTTGCAGACAATACAAAGGTTGGCAGGGTTGTTAAGGGCACTACTGATGCTATGCTGCTGCAAAAGGATCTGGAGAGGTTGAGCAGATGGGCTGGCAGGTGGCAAATGAAGTTTAACATTGACAAATGTAAAGTACCGCATATGGGAAACAGCAACCCCAGAGCAACGTATCAACTCTGTGGTACTACACCGACAGTGGTAGAGAATGAAAAGGACCTGGGAGTAATTGTGCAGGCAGATATGAAGTTGACGGGAGATGTGCAAATTTAACCCCAATTCACAAAGGAGGATCAAAGGCTGACACAAGTAATTATAGACCTGTTAGTTTAACTTCGGTTCCAGGAAAATTAATGGAGGCACTGGTTAAAGAAGCACTGCAGGATCATCTGGACAAGAATTCAGTTATAGCTCAGACACAGCATGGTTTTGTTAAGGGCAGGTCTTGTCTGACCAATTTGATTGGATACTATGATGTATTCACAAAAGAACTGGATGCAAGGAATAACTTTGATATTATATATTTGGATCTTAGAAAGGCTTTTGATACTGTTGCGCATGGAAGACTGCTGCACAAATTGGAGCATTGTGGCATTGGAGGCAAATTGCTCATATGGATAAAGGGATGGTTGAGTGGCAGAAGACAGAGAGTGGTAATCAATGGACACTGCTCAACGTGGACTAATGTTATTAGTGGAGTTCCTCAGGGTTCAGTGTTGGGTTCATTGTTGTTTTCTGTATTTATAAATGATATTGATGATGGTATATCAAGCTTAATGTCCAAGTTTGCAGATGATACAAAGGTTGGCAGGGTTGTTAAGGACACTACTGATGCTATGCTGCTGCAACAGGATCTGGAAAGGTTGAGCAGATGGGCTGAGAGGTGGCAAATGAAGTTTAACATTGACAAATGTAAAGTACTACATATGGGAAACAGTAACCCCAGATCAACGTATCAACTCTGTGGTACTAAGCTGACAGTGTTAGAGAATGAAAAGGACCTGGGGGTAATTGTGCAGGCAGATATGAAGTTGTCTGAGCAGTGCAGATGAGCTGCAAGAGTACCTCATGGTGTCTTCTGAATGATATACAGAAAATTTCTAGCAGGAATAGGGATGTGATTATTCCCTTGTATAAGGCATTGGTCAGGCCACACCTTGAGTACTGTATACAGGTCTGGAGGCCTCATTTCAAGAAGGATGTAGAGCTGCTGGAACGAGTACAGAGAAGGGCAACAAGATTAGTGAATGGAACAAAGGGTTGCTCTTACGAAGAAAGGCTTAAGTTTTGCAAATTACAGAGTCTGGAGACTAGGCATCGGGGAGGTGATCTGATAGAAGTGTATAAGGCTTTAAGGGCTTGAGCATGCTCAATGCCGATGGGATTCTTCCTCTTGCTCAGAATAATCACCTGAGAGGGCATAAATACAAATTGAGGAAGGACGGATGTCGGATAGATATGCGGAAATTTGCCTTTTGCCAGCAGGCAGTTGGTTTGTGGAATTGACTTCCATCACTTGTTGTTGAAGTTGATAGCCTAAACAAATTTAAGGCTCAGCTGGACAGGTATTTCGAACGAACGGAGGGGTGAAATGGGAGTAGTGGTTGTGTTTTTTTTTTTTTTTGGCTGATGCTGAATAAGCTTGCTTTCTTGCATCATATGCCTCTACTAATGCTAATGCTAATGCTAAAAAGTTCTCTGAGCAGTGCAGACAGGCTGCAAGAGTAGCTCATGGTGTCTTGTCAATGATATACAGAAATTTTTCTAGCAGGGATAAGGAGGTGATTATTCCCTTGTATAAGCAATGGTCAGGCCACACCTTGAGTACTGTATACAGGTCTGGAGGCCTCATTTCAAGAAGGATGTAGAGCTGCTGGAACGAGTACAGAGAAGGGCAACAAGATTAGTGAATGGAACAAAGGGTTGCTCTTATGAAGAAAGGCTTAAGTTTTGAAAATTACAGTGTCTGGAGACTAGGCACTGGCAAGGTGATCTGATAGAGGTGTATAAAATCTTGAATGGTTTGAGCATGCTCAACGTTGATGGGATTTTTCCTCTTGCTCAAAATAATCACCTGAGAGGGCATAAATTCAAATTATGGAAACACAGATGTAGGATAGATGTGTGGAAATTTGCCTTTAGCCAGCGGGTAGTTGGTGGGTGGAACAGACTTCTATCCCTTGTTGTGGAAGTTGATAGCCTAAATAAATTTAAGGCTCATCTGGACAGGTATTTGGAACGAACGGAGGGGTGAAGTGGAAGTTTTTTTTGTTTTTTTTGGCTGATGCTGCATAAGCTTGCTTTCTTGCATCATATGCCTCTACTAATGCTTATGCTAATTATTGCAGATGACATGTTAGAATATTTGATGCTGTCATTGCTTTTTTCTGGCCATCCCTGATATTTTTGTAATGCATAAATAGCAGTTGATGTGGTTGTGCAGTTCTTGCCACACTATAAAAACAGCAAAAGGCATACTTTTAATTTTCCCGGTTAGCTACATCTTGAGATTTGTGGTGCAGGTAATATGCTGATCACCCGTCTTGAAACCAAATTATAAAGAATATACACATTCAGTAATACTGTAGATTTTTTCTCTCTGAGTTTTTGTTCTGACTATCCACACATCACAGACCTTGCCAGCTTGATTCAGACACTTTCTTTGTTTCTGCTTAAACATTTTAACAATATAATGCTAAGCAAACAATATGCAGATAAACTGTACTCGTAAGCAAACTACAACTGTCTTTTATTACTGAAAGAGAGAAGTGGGAGGCAGACAGACAAGACTGAACGTATTAACCCTCTTACTGCACTCACTCCATAGGTCCCAAAATTATCAAAAATTTGCTATGGGCAACCCATCCATTTGTGGCAAACTTCATAATAAAACAGATTTAACTTGGAAATTCAATCAAACTTTGTTTTTGTTTTTTTTTAAATAAAATTTATTCATAGCAAACGGAATAATGGACTTCCTAAGGACTTCCTAATTCATTTCACAAATATACGTGGTCTCAATTCTAATCCCAACGATGTCCATTTCCACTTGCAGTCTTCCAAACCCCATGTACTTTTTCTGACTGAATCTCAGTTATCAGTTGATTCAACTACTGCTCATCTCAGATGTCCAAATTATTTGCTGTATGATTCCTTTCGCCTCAAAGGTGGTACTTGTGCATATGTCTGTTCTGATATTCCCTGTCAGAGACTTGGCAATTTGGAATCTCCTCTCTTTGATCTTCTCTGGCTTAAAATCTCTCTACCTCATTGTGTAAAATTCATCTGTTGTCTCTACCATTCTCCCAACTCCACTAATCACTTGGAGCTCTTTGACTTCCTCTCTTTGCAACTTGACATTCTCCAGTCCAACTTTCCTAACAGTGAGGTAATTTTCCTTGGTGATTTTAACGTTCACAACTCCAGCTGGCTTCCGTTTTCTAGTCACACTGACCCAGCAGGTCGAGATGCTGAGGCTTTTGCAATTACTAATGACCTAGCACAGATTGTTCATTTACCTACAAGAATACCGGACAATCCTAATCATACAGCCAATACGCTTGATCTTTTTCTCACAAACAACCCTTCTAAGTACAAGGTTGAAGTGAGAGGTCCTTTAGGCACTTCAGATCACAACTTGGTGATTGTCTCTTCTCCAATGGAACCTTTATCTCATGCCTATTCCCAACCTCGTATTGTTTGGCATTACAAGAATGCAAAATGGGATGACCTGCGAGACTTCTTTTCTTCTTTTCCTTGGTTGGATTACTGTTTCAAAACTTCTGATGTCAACGTTTGCTCAGATTGTGTCAGTGAAATTATTCTTGCAGGAATGGAATCCTTTATCCCACACTCCACTTTAAAATCTCGTCCTTTATCTCAACCTTGGTTTTCCAATAAATGTGCTGAGGCTGTCCAAGAGAAGAACGTTGCATATCGTAATTGGCTTGTTTCTAATTCTTCAGTTTCATTTCCTGCCTACACCAAAGCTCGCAACAATTGTAAAGCAGTTATTAATCAGTCAAAACTTCAGTTTGAACAGGCTAAGAGTAGAAAACTTGCTTTTTGCCCTAATGGTAGCCGAGCATTCTCGTCTCTTGCCAAAGCTATTGGCCGCAACTTTTTCCCATCTCTGCTCCCACCTCTGTCCAAACCAGATGGTTCTGTTGTCACTTCAGCCAAGGATAAAGCTGACCTGCTAGCATCCCATTTTTCTTCCAGCTCATGTATTAATGATCTTGGTAAAACACCTCCCACCATTCCTAACACGCTCCATTCAATGCCTCCTGTGGTCTTCCGTCAAAAGGATATCAGAAGGATTTTGATGAATCTTGATGCTAAGAAAGCTCCAGGTCCTGATGGTATTTCTCCACTTGTTCTCAAAACCTGTGCTCCTGATCTTACTCCTATTCTTTGCCGCCTTTTATCACTTTTTATTCCAAAGGTGTTTTTCCTTCTGCTTGGAAATTTGCTCATATCCAGCCAGTTCCTAAAAAGGGTGACAAATCCCTCCCATCCAATTATCGTCCCATTGCAATTACTTCTACTCTTTCTAAAGTAATGGAGAAATCAATTAACCGCCAACTCTTAAACTACCTAGAAACCTTCCGTCTGATCAACGATCGCCAGTATGGATTCCGTCAGTGTCGATCCACTGGTGATATTCTGGCTTATGTTACCCATTTATGGACTAATTCAATGGAAAGGTTCGGTGAAACACAAGTAGTTGCTCTTGACATCTCAAAGGCTTTTGATCGTGTTTGGCATAAAGGTCTTCTAAACAAGCTTCCATCTTATGGTTTGCCAACTGTTTTTAGTAATTGGTTATCCAGTTTTCTCTCTGATTGCTCACTGAGGGTGATGGTAGATGGCTCTCTGTCTTCTAACTTCTCCACTAATGCCGGTGTCCCCCAAGGTTCAGTTCTTTCCCTCACTCTTTTCCTCTTGTATATCAATGACCTTCTTCCATTGACTGGAAATCCTATCCATAGTTTTGCCGATGATAGCACATTGCATTCAACTTTCCATTTTGAGAAACCTTGTCCAGCTCAATCAGCTTCAAGTTCTCGAAAATCTGCTGCCAATTCCTTAAATGCCGATCTTCCGGTAATTCTCCAGTGGGGCAAAGACAACTTAGTTGATTTCAACCCTTCTAAAACTCAATCTTGTCTTATATCTCGCAAAAAGGATTCTTCTGCTCCTATGCTTATCTTTAGTGACACTCCGATTTCTAGGCAAAATGATATATCTCTTTTGGGGATTACCCTGACTTCTAATCTCTCTTGGCACAAGCACATTACAAATATTGCTTCCTCTGCATCTAAAAAACTTGGTTTTCTCTTTCGCTCTTGGCGTTACTTTTCTCCCAAACAGCTACTCACTCTGTATAAATCGCAAATCTGCCCTGCCATGGAATATTGTTCCCACATCTGGGGTGGTGCCCCCAAAACCTCTCTCAGGCTTCTTGATTCCATTCAGAAGAGGGCAGTTAGGTTAATTAATGATTCATCTCTAACAGAGTCTCTCCACTCGCTTTCTCATAGATGCACTGTTTCTGCTGCATGCCTCTTCTACAGATACTTCCATGGGCACTGTTCTTCTGAATTGGCTTCTATAATTCCCGCTCTCTCTCTTTCAAAACAGTCCGAACACGTGGCGCCACCAGCCAACATCCATTTACTGTCCAACTTCAAACCCACAGAATCAACTTTTCATCTTCCTCATTTATTCATTCAACTGCCGTTTTCTGGAACAACCTTCCTTCATACGTATTTCCTGAAAATTACAATCTACAGAAGTTCAAGTCCAATATCAACAAATATCTTCTTTCGTCTTCTCAACCTCCAATCCAAGCACGGTACTAAGTACTATAGGTTCTAATACCTCTCGTGTTTGGGGTTCTCATTAAAAAAAAATAAAAAATAAAAAATAAATTTTATAAAGAACTCCTAAAAATTTCAAAACTGGAATTCTGAATGCCCACATCAGAATGTATTGATATATACTTCATACTAAAATATAGATATAATAGATTAAAAAATGTGGGAAGAACATAAGCACAAATCATTAGTATTAGTAGATGCAAATGATGTAAGAAAGCAAGCTTATAAATGTGGGAAGAACATAAACACAAATCATTAGTATTACTGATGGCAAATGATATAAGAAAGCAAGCTTATACAGCAACAGCAAAAAAAAAAAAAAAAAAAAAAAACCTTCCCATTTCACCTATCCATTCTCTCCAACAGTTTGACTAGTTCTTCCTTGAATTTATTTAAGCTATCCGCTTTAACAACAACAAATTAATGTTTGTTCCAGCAATCAACTACCCACTAGCTAAAGGCAAACTTCCACACATCTATTCTGCAATCATCCTTCCTCAATTTGAATTTATGCCCCATGTGTGTAGTCTGAGTAAGAGGAATAATCCAATCAGCATTGAGCATACTCAATCCATTACATTAGCATTAGTAGAGGCATATGATGCAAGAAAGCAAGCTTATGCAGCATCAGACAAAAAAAAAAAAAAAAAACACTCCCATTTCACCCCTCCATTTGTTCCAAATACCTGTCCAGCTCGGCCTTAAATTTATTTAGGCTATCAACTTCCACAACAAAGAATGGAAGTCTGTTCCACCAACCAACTACCCGCTGGCTAAAGGCAAACTTCTGCACATCTATCCTACAACTGTCTTTCCTCAATTTGAATTTATGCCCTCTCGGGTGATTATGTTGAGCAAGAGGAAAAATCCCATCAGCATTGAGCATGCTCAAACCATTCAGGGCTTTATACACCTCAATCAGACCAACTCGCAGGTGCTTAGTCTCCAGACACTGTAATTTGCAACTTATGCCTTTCTTCATAAGAGCAACCCTTTGTTCCATTCACTAATCTCATTGCCCTTCTTACGCGTTACAACAGCTCTGCATCCTTCTTAAAATGGGGCTTCCAGAACTGTATAGAGTACTCAAAGTGTGGCCTGACCATTGCCTTATAAAAGGGGATAATCACCTCCTTATCCCTGCTAGAAAAATTCCTGTATATCATTGACAAGACACCATGAACTACTCTTGCAGACCGTCTGCACTACTCAGAAAACTTCATATCTGTGGTTACTGCTTTCCATATGGGCGCCTCCGTAGCCAGGTGGGCAGGAGCAGCAGTGTGTAGCACATGTTTCTTGATTAGACCAGGATTTGAGCCCGTGACCACCAAATAAGGAGGATGCGGAAAGGTCAGGGAATGACCACCGAATATCCCCGGAGCAATATGGCCTTAGTTGCTAATGCTCCTGAAAACCAAATAACAACCACAGCTTTCCATATGGAGTACTTTACATTTGTCAATGTTAAACTTCATTTGCCACCTCTCAGCCCATCTGCTCAACTTTTCTAGATCCTGTTGCAGCAGCGTATTGACATTAGTATCATTAACAATCCTGCCAACCTTTGTATCGTCTGAAGACTTGGAGATTAAGCTTGATATACCATCATCAGTATCATTTATAAATACTGAAAATAACAGTGGACCCAACACTGAACCCTGAGGGACTCCACTAATAACATTAGTTCACGATGAGCAGTGTCCATTGATTGCCACTCTGTCTTCTCCCACTCAACCATATCTTTATCCATAGCAGCAATTTGTCTTCAGTGCCACATTGCTCCATTTTGTTCAGCAGTCTTCCATGTGCAACAGTATCAAAGGCCTTTCTAAGATCCAAATATATGATATCAAAGTTATTCCCTGCATCCAGCTCTTTTGTGACTGCATCATAGTATTCAATCAAACTGGTCAGCAAGACTTCCCCTTAACAAAACCATGCTGCATTCAAGCTATAACTGAAGTCTTGTCTAGATGATTCTGCAGTGCTTCTTTAACCAGTGCCTCCATTAATTTTCCTGGAACAAGAGTTAAACTAACAGGTCTATAATTGTGTGTGTCGCTCTTTGATCCTCCTTTGTGAATTGGGGTCACATTTGAACAACTCCAGTCCATGGGTACTTCCCCCGAGTCCAAAGAAGCTCTCTTAATTATGGCTAAGGATTTGCTTACTTCCTTTGCTGCCTCCTTTAATATAACTGGATAGATCCCATCCACCCCGGGTGCCTTTTTTATGTTTATTTTCAACAATTTCTCCACCCCTTCCCTCTCAGTTATTACAAAATCATCTAGCTCACTGCCAGTGTTTAATTCACCTCTGACATTCTCTTCCCTGAATAACTCCTCATGTGTGAATGTAGATGCAAAATACTCATTTAGTTTTTAAGCCACCTTAGCAGGATCATCAACAGTTGACCCATCAATATCCAGTGGACCAATCTGATTCATCCCTTTCCTTCTAGAGTTTACATAGGAAAAGAACTCTTTGCATCCTCTGGCAAAGATTTCTCATAATCTGCCTTTGCCTGCCTAATCTCCTTTGTGACTTGGTTACAGACCAGCTTATATCTATCCTAGGCTCCCATGTCACCCATTAATTTATATGTATCCCTTGCATTTTTCTTCTCTGCCATGTGACATCCATTTAGGCCTAAACCTTGAACAATATTTCTTAGTTGGTATGTAAAGCCTAGTAGCTTCCCAGATTAATTCTTTGAATGCTTCACATTTTGAATTTGCTGTTGGTAACATCATCAGTTGGTCCCATCGTATAGAATTTAAATACTGTCTCGGACCACCGCAGTCGCCTTTACGAAAGCAAAAACTCTTCCCTTTACCCCTGATGGTAGTTACCTCTTTGAGTAAATCCAACTTCAGCACACTGTGATCACTGCCACCCAGTGGTTCCTTTATCTGCAGATTCTTAATGCATGAAGAATCACTACTGATAATCAGATCAAGAGTATTACTCCCTCTAGTTGCCTCCCGAACATGCTGATGTAGAAAGCAATTGTCCAATAAATCCACAAAAGCCTTGCTAGTGTGTGAGTAACCAACCCACAAATTCTAGTCAATATCTGGGAAATTAAAATCCCCCATTATAAGAGTCTCTGATTTACTGGGCCACTCTATTTCCCTGTACAGTTTCTTATTATACTCATCAGAGTCATTAGGCCTATAACACACTCCTACTCTCAATTTTGATCTCCCAATGCTTATGTCACACCAAACTGACTCAACACTGCACTGTCCAGCGATGTTGACTGGCTTCACTTCCTTGGAGTTTATGTTTTTCTTAATTGATAGCACAACCCCTCCTTCCTGTACACATTGCACTCCCCAAATTTCAGTTCTGCATTCCTTATATCTGTGTGGCACCATGTCTCTGATATCCCAACAATATCTGCCTTTGATGTTTTCAGCAATACCTGAAATTCATCAAATTTAGCATTATATAAGCTTCCTATGATAAGACAAAAACCATGAACATGATTCTATCCACTTCACGGTAAGAAGACAAGTTCGATTATTTTACAAAAGATAAATATTGCGCATGTTAAATGTGCAATATTTAAATACTTATTTTAATAAGCACAAAGAGTAAACAGGTTAATAAATGTTAATAACAGGCTGATCAATGTCCAACAGGAAGACACGTGGCACAGTTCAGAAATCCAGTTTAAATAAATTGACCTTATTAACTACTGGCATAGATGTGCTGCTGAGAGCATGCACAGCATCAAGCCAATACAACCATATGTGCAAGCATATAAGTTAACCATTGAAGCACTAAAAAATTGTCTAAAATTTTAAAATTGACTTATATACTGAGTATAAATTTCCAAACTTGAAATTAAAGGCATGTGCTTAGGGTTCGAAAAATGTGAATTTATGTGAATTTAAATGTGAATTAAACCAATATATTTACAATTTATTACATACAATTTATTACACAAATATGCATCGTTGCTTATCTTTAAAAACCCAAGAATTTGTTCATATTTTTAGACAAAAAAAAGTTCAGATTATTTATCAGGAATTATGTTTTCGAGAATTCTAAAAGTACCCTTTCAAAATTGTCAATTTCTTATAGTGAATGCACTTCCACGTTAAGCACTGTTTACATAAATTCCAATCTGCAATATAGTAGTAAACTGAATTGCATAATCAAAGGGGTAACCTTGAGGTTGTCACAGACATTCTCTCAGATATGCCACACAATCTGCATTTGCTACCTGGGAGCCTAAAATGCTGATGGAACTGATATTTGGGTGACACTCAAGTCAAGTGGACCCAATTTCGGCAAAGTCCGGACGGTCTGTGACAGCCAAATCCTCTGCCTGCACCTTCATGATGGTGGGACTGTTAGTAATCCTGGGTATAACCTCCATGCGTAAGTACATGGTGGGTGACCACCCAGGTGTGAACCAATGTAAGCAGGGGTTGAGGTGTGGCGCCCACACTACATGGAGGAATGCTGCCCCTCTATGTTACTAGGCAGTGCTAGGTGGTAGATGACTCTCATCAACCGTGAAATACCACCACTTTGCTTACTGGAGGCTTCAAGTGGTGGAACCCATGTTTAGTCTCTGGAGCTAAGTTCCGGTCAACCCTTCCCTATCTCTTCCATCATGCAGTATGATTGATGACTTTTGAGGTTATGATGAACTTCGTGGCAAGATCCAATATTCCTTACATTTCGAGGGTATAGCTCTAAAACGGTGTTCGCAGGCCGGCCGCTAGTTAATACACTGGACTGATCCTATTGGTAACTCTCTAGGAGGCTTCCGGATCAGCTAGTGTATAATCTTGCTACCTCTAAGATGCCTCGAAGTTCACTTCTTTCCACCCCAGTGGAACAGGTACTCTGTCTGGCCCCTTCCTAAGCACCAACAATCGACGCTCCCAAGCCAACATAGGCCCATTGCTTGCACCTCTGTATTGCTAAAAATTCTGGAGAAAGCATTGCTACCGTCTGTCACCCATCAAATTCTCCGTGACAGTCCTCAACAAATACACTATGGGATATCAGGAAGGTCAACTATAACTAACCTTGCAACAACCACTCTGCACATCTTAGATGCCTTTGAACAAAGACAGGAATTGTCAGTTATATATCTTGACATCCATTCCACATTTGATGCCATCTATATACCTCATCTCCTACGTCTCTTAGAAAACTACTTCAATTTTCGAGGCGATATTCTCTGGTTCCTAGAATCTCTCCTATCGAAGAGGACCCTTGTTCTAAGAATCGGAACAAAGACCTTCACGCGTCACATAACTGCCGGTGTACCTCAAGGGGGGGGCGGTCTTGTCTGGCATTCTCTTCTCAGCAATCATGGTGCCATTTGTGACCAATAAGTGCAATTGGATCACATATGCTGACGATGTCAGGCTCCTTACTAGAATATCGCCATCCAACTCGGCAGCCGAAATCACTCAGCAAATCACTAGCAAACTGCAGGGCATGGCTGACTACCTCAATACCTTCAACCTCCAAATCAACCCCCTAAAATCAGCACAAATAACTTATTCTCTAAAGGACAGCCCAACAACGTTGGAGCCTGTGCTTAACGGCTCCTCAGTTCCAAGTGTTCAAACACACAAAGATCTGGGGGTCGTTTTCGACTCCAGACTATCTTTCAACGATCACATAAACCTCATACAGTCGAGGCTGAATTCACTACGCTGGGTCGCCAAACAACAGCTGCTCCACACCACTGACCCACAGCTGGTAAAAAGATACATCGTATCAATCCTTTACCCGACAATACTGTATGCTTCAGAGATATGGGCATCGGCTGCCGAATCCAACATTAAAAGAATATTCTCTGCCGAATTCTGGCTTCTAAAATGGGCCAACAGCAAACTCCACCTTCCCCCAGCTCTCAGATCAACGCAGTTAGCAGAAGCGCTTCACCTACGCAGGCTCTGGTCCTACATCGGAGAAAGAAGGCTGCTGTTCACCATCAAGATGGCCACCGGTAAAATCACAGAGCCAAACTTCTGGGATCACTGCTCTTGGCGCATTCCTCCCCCTTATCTCCGGTCTTCAGCACAGCTGCTAGCAAACCATAACCGGCTAGTACTAACCGACAGATTCCTGCCAAAGCAAATGCTGCCCTCACTGCAAGCCATCGATGGGGACCTCCAAGAAGTGGTCAATAATAAAAAATACAGGAAGGGAAATCCTCGTCGAACTGAAAATGTAAAACTGTGCTTTGTTGCCTAAATGTGCTAAGGCTGTTCAAGAGAAGGATGTTGAATATCGTGATTGGCTTGTTTCTAATTCTTCAGTTTCAGTTTCTGCCTACACCAAAGCTCGCAACAATTGTAAAGCAGTTATTAATCAGTCCAAACTAGAGTTTGAACAGGCTAAGAGTAGAAAACTTGCTTCTTGCTGTAATGGTAGCCGAGCATTCTGGTCTCTTGCCAAAGCTATTGGCCGCAACTTCTGCCCACCTCTGTCCAAACTAGATGGTTCTGTTATCACTTCAGCCAAGGATAAAGCTGACCTGCTAGCATCCCATTTTTCTTCCAACTCATGTATTAATGATCTTGGTAAAACACCTCCCACCATTCCCAACACGCTCCATTCCATGTCTTCTGTGGTCTTCCGTCAAAAGGATGTCAGAAGAATTTTGACGAATCATGATGCTAAGAAAGTTCCAGGCCCCGATAGTATTTCTCCACTTGTTCTCAAAACTTGTGCTCCTGAACTTACTCCAATTCTTTGCCGCCTTTTTTCACTTTCTTTTACTAAAGGTGTTTTTTCTTCTGCTTGGAAATTTGCTCATATCCAGCCAGTTCTTAAAAAGGGTGACAAATCCCTCCCATCCAATTATCGTCCTATTGCAATTACTTCTACTCTTTCTAAAGTAATGAAGAAATAAATTAACCACCAACTCTTAAACTACCTAGAAACTTTCCGTCTGATCAATGATTGCCAGTATGGATTCCGTCAGTGTCGATCCACTGGTGATATTCTGGCTTAAGTTACCCATTTATGGACTAATTCAATGGAAAGGTTCGGTGAAACACAAGTAGTTGCTCTTGACATCTCAAAGGCTTTCGATCGTGTTTGGCATAAAGGTCTTCTAAACAAGCTTCCATCTTATGGTTTGCCAACTGTTTTTAGTAATTAGTTATCCAGTTTTCTCTCTGCTCGCTCACTGAGGGTGATGGTAGATGGCTCTCTGTCTTCTAACTTCTCCACTAATACTGGTGTCCCCCAAGGTTCAGTTTTTCCCCCACTCTTTTCCTCTTGTACATTAATGGCCTTCTTCCATTGATTGGAAATCCTATCCATAGTTTTGCCGATGATAGCACGCATTCCTCTTTCCATTTTGAGAAACCTTGTCCTGCTCAATCAGCTTCAACTTCTCGACAATCTGCCCCCAATTCCTTAAATGTCGATCTTCAGGTAATTCTCCAGTGGGACAAAGACAATTTAGTTGATTTCAACCCTTCTAAAACTCAGTCTTGTCTTATATCTCGCAAAAAGGATTCTTCTGCTCCTATGCTTATCTTTAGTGACACTCCAATTTCTAGGCAAAATGATATATCTCTTTTGGGGATTACCCTGACTTCTAATCTCTCTTGGCACAAGCACATTACAAATATTGCTTCCTCTGCATCTAAAAAACTTGGTTTTCTCTTTCGCTCTTGGGGTTACTTTTCTTCCAAACAGCTGCTCATTCTGTATAAATTTCAAATCCGCCCTGCCATGGAATATCGTTCCCGCATCTGGGGTTGTGCCCCCAAAACCTCTCTTAGGCTTCTTGATTCCATTCAGAAGAGGGCAGTTAGGTTAATTAATGATTCATCTCTAACAGCGTTTCTCCACTCGCTTTCTCATAGATGTACTGTTTCTGCTACATGCCTCTTCTACAGATACTTCCATGGGCACTGTTCTTCTGAATTGGCTTTTATAATTCCCGCTCTCTCTTTCAAAACAGTCCAAACACGTGCCGCCACCAGCCAACATCCATTTACTGTCCAACTTCAGACACACAGAACCAACTTTTCATCTTCCTCATTTACTCATTCAATTGCCGTTTTCTGGAACAACCTTCCTTCATACGTATTTCCTGAATTTCCTGTTTGGAGTTCACATAAAAAAAAAAAAAAAAAAAAAAAACCCTCCTCCATGTATACATATAGCAT
The DNA here is from genome assembly GCF_048544385.1 of Mastigoproctus giganteus. Taxonomy (NCBI): domain Eukaryota; kingdom Metazoa; phylum Arthropoda; class Arachnida; order Uropygi; family Thelyphonidae; genus Mastigoproctus; species Mastigoproctus giganteus. The sequence goes on along the minus strand of NC_143583.1, from coordinate 80,529,231 downwards.
CAATAAGAGTGATGTTACATCATCACCTATGCCTCTAGGTTTTGGTTTCAGGGCCTTCATAAGGGAGTGCAGTATGTGCCAACTATTTGCAGAAATTACTGAATTAAAAAGTAGACAGTGATTCTTCATGCAGATTTTACTGTAACACACCACTATAAAAGATGCAGAAGAGGACCTTCAAAGAGATTTGCCTTATGTGCCTAATCTTCAATGACAAAAAACAGAACTCGACTATATTTCAAAAATTCAGAATGGCAGAACGATGCCAGGAAACTCAGTATATATAGCATCTGCCATAAAAAGCTTCTCCAAAGTTTTATATTTTATCTACTTCTACCAACTATAAATTTATTCCTCCTTAAATCTATATAAGCTCTCTAATTCTCCAAAGCTCAATGCAAATTCTGTATTCTTTATTGTAAGGGATGCCATGGAACTGCTTCAGTGTGTAAATTATATATTTTGAAAATATTTATTTGTTATACTCATATGCTCATACACTAAAAAAATCATCTAACAAGCATCTCTCCAATATATCATTGTCTTCCTACAGAAAATAATATTCACATTTTATAACATGTAAATATAATTCATACAGATCATAATGCAGATCGAGTTTCGCAAAGAAGAGCAGAAACATCTGACTACTTGCTTTTGTATAGAGTAATCGTACTGCTAACAATCAAGCAAACAGCCAAGACTATAAAGCTGTATTACACCATGGAAGCAATGCTAAAACAGCACTCCTTGAATATTTCCCTCAGCATCAGACTCATTGCTAACTATTTTCAACACAAGCAATTTTTTTTTTTTTTTTTTTTTTTATGTGAACCCCAAACACGAGAGGTATTAGAACCTATAGTACTTAGTACCGTGCTTGGGTTGGAGGTTGGGAAGAAGAAAGAAGATATTTGTTGACATTGGACTTGAACTTCTGTAGATTGTAATTTTCAGGAAATACGTAGGAAGGAAGGTTGTTCCAGAAAACGGCAGTTGAATGAATAAATGAGGAAGATGAAAAGTTGGTTCTGTGGGTTTGAAGTTGGACAGTAAATGGATGTTGGCTGGTGGCAGCATGTGTTCGGACTGTTTTGAAAGAGAGAGCGGGAATTATAGAAACCAATTCAGAAGAACAGTGCCCATGGAAGTATCTGTAAAAGAGGCATGCAGCAGAAACAGTGCGCCTATGAGAAAGCGAGTGGAGAGACTCTGTTAGAGATGAGTCATTAATTAACCTAACTGCCCTCTTCTGAATGGAATCAAGAAGCCTAAGAGAGGTTTTTTGAGGCACCACCCCAGATGTGGAAACAATATTCCATGGTAGGGCAGATTTGCGATTTCCACAGAGTGAGCAGCTGTTTGGAAGAAAAGTAGCGCCGAGAGCGAAAGAGATAACCAAGTTTTTTAGATGCAGAGGAAGCAATATTTGTAATGTGCTTGTGCCAAGAGAGATTAGAAGTCGGGGTAATCTCCAAAAGAGATATATCCTTTTGCCTAGAAATTGGAGTGTCACCAAAGATAAGCATAGGAGCAGAAGAATCCTTTTTGCGAGATATAAGACAAGACTGAGTTTTAGAAGGGTTGAAATCAACTAAGTTGTCTTTGCCCCACTGGAGAATTACCTGAAGATCGGCATTTAAGCAATTGGTACAAATTTTCGAGAAGTTGGATCTGTTTGAGCAGGACAAGATTTCTCAAAACGGAAAGTTGAATGCAATGTGCTATCATCGGCAAAACTATGGATAGGATTTCCAGTCAATGGAAGAAGGTCATTGATATACAAGAGGAAAAGAGTGGGGGAAAGAACTGAACCTTGGGGGACACCGGCATTAGTGGAGAAGTTAGAAGACAGAGAGCCATCTACCATCACCCTCAGTGAGCGATCAGAGAGAAAACTGGATAACTAATTACTAAAACAGTTGGCAAACCATAAGATGGAAGCTTGTTTAGAAGACCTTTATGCCAAACACGATCAAAAGCCTTTGAGATGTCAAGAGCAACTACTTGTGTTTCACCGAACCTTTCCATTGAAGTAGTCCATAAATGGGTAACATAAGCCAGGATATCACCAGTGGATCAACACTGACGGAATCCATACTGGTGATCGTTGAACAGACGGAAGGTTTCTAGGTAGTTTAAGAGTTGGCGGTTAATTTATTTCTTCATTACTCTAGAAAGAGTAGAAGTAATTGCAATGGGACGATAATTGGATGGGAGGGATTTGTCACCCTTTTTAGGAACTGGCTGGATATGAGCAAATTTCCAAGCAGAAGGGAAAACACCTTTGGAATAAGAAAGTGAAAAAAGGCGGCAAAGAATAGGAGTAAGTTCAGGAGCACAGATTTTGAGAACAAGTGGAGAAATACCATCGGCACCTGGAGCTTTCTTAGCATCAAGATTCATCAAAATCCTTCTGATATCCTTTTGACGGAAGACCACGGGAGGCATTGAATGGACCGTGTTGGGAATGGTGGGAGGTGTTTTACCAAGTTCATTAATACATGAGCTGGAAGAAAAATGGGATGCTAGCAGGTCAGCTTTATCCTTGGCTGAAGTGATAACAGAACCATCTGGTTTGGACAGAGGTGGAAGCAGAGATGGGCAAAAGTTGCGGCCAATAGCTTTGGCAAGAGACGAGAATGCTCGGCTACCATTAAGGCAAGAAGCAAGTTTTCTACTCTTAGCCTGTTCAAACTCTAGTTTGGACTGATTAATAACTGCTTTACAATTGTTGCGAGCTTTGGTGTAGGCAGAAAATGAAACTGAAGAATTAGAAACAAGCCAATCACGATATGCAACGTTCTTCTCTTGGACAGCCTTAGCACATTTATTGGAAAACCAAGGTTTAGATAAAGGACGAGATTTTAAGGTGGAGTGTGGGATAAAGGATTCCATTCCTGCAAGAATAATTTCACTGACACGATCTGAGCAAACGTTGACATCAGAAGTTTTGAAACAGTAATCCAACCAAGGAAAAGAAGAAAAGAAGTCTCGCAGGTCATCCCATTTTGCATTCTTGTAATGCCAAACAACACAAGGTTGGGAATAGCCATGAGATAAAGGTTCCATTGGAGAAGAGACAATCACAAAGTTGTGATCTGTAGTGCCTAAAGGACCTCTCACTTCGACCGTGTACTTAGAAGGGTTGTTTGTGAGAAAAAGATCAAGCGTATTGGCTGTATGATTCGGATTGTCCTGTATTCTTGTAGGTAAATGAACAATCTGTGCTAGGTCATTAGTAATTGCAAAAGCCTCAGCATCTCGACCTGCTGGGTCAGTGTGACTAGAAAACGGAAGCCAGCTGGAGTTGTAAACATTAAAATCACCAAGGAAAAATTTCCTCACTGTTAGGAAGGTTGGACTGGAGAAAGTCAAGTTGCAAAGAGAGGAAGTCAAAGAGCTCCAAGTGGTTAGTGGAGTTGGGAGAACGGTAGAGACAACAGATGAATTTGACACAATGAAGTAGAGAGATTTTAAGCCAGAGAAGATCAAAGAGAGGAGATTCCAAATTGCCAAGTCTCTGACAGGGAATATCACAACGGACATATGCACAAGTACCACCTTTGAGGCGAAAGGAATCATATAGCGAATAATTTGGGCATCTGAGATGAGCAGTAGTTGAATCAACCGATAACTGAGATTCTGTCAGAAAAAGTACATGGGGTTTGGCAGACTGCAAGTGGAAATGGACATCGTTGAGATTAGAATTGAGACCACGTATATTTGTAAAATGAATTAGGAAGTCCTTGGGAGGTTTAGATCTTTTCGCAGATAAGCTTGTTCTATTAGTTTGACAATTCATGGTGTATTCAATAGTAAGAAAAAGTGGATGGGACATGCTGTATGAAGTAAGGAAATTTTTGGATATGGCGTACATGTGGTAAGAATATACCCAGATCCTTGACATAACGTGGCCTCGACAATGCTCCCCACATACACACCACTCAGACTCCATCCAGTCACTATCTGGCAGAGTAGAGGTAGCAAGATTATACACTAGCTGATCCGGAAGCCTCCTAGAGAGTTACCAATAGGTTCGGTCCGGTGTACTAACTAGTGGCTGGCCTGCGAAAACCGTTTTAGAGCTGTACCCTCGAAATGTAAGGAATATTGGATCTCGCCACGACGTTCATCATAACCTCAAAAGTCATCAATCATACTGCATGATGGAAGAGATAGGGAAGGGTTGATGGAACTTAGCTCTAGAGACTAAACATGGGTTCCACCACTTCAAGCCTCCAATAAGCAAAGTGGTGGTATTTCACCGGTTGATGAGAGTCATCTACCGCCTAGTACTGCCTGGTAACATAGAGGGGCGGCGTTCCTCCATGTGGTGTGGGCGCCACACCTCGACCTCTGCTTACGTTGGTTCACACCTGGGTGGTCACCCACCATGTGCTTGTGCATGGCGGTTATACCCAGGATTACTAACAGTTCCACCATCATGAAGGTGCAAGCAGAGGATATGGCTGTCACAGACCGTCCGGACTTCGCCGAAATTGGGTCCACTTGACTTGAGTGTCACCCGAATATCAGTTCCATCAGCGTTTTAGACTCCCAGGTAGCAAGTACAGCTTGTCTGGCATATCTGAGAGAATGTCTGTGACAACCTCAAGGACCACAGTCCTTGAGGTTGTCACAGAATAATCAATTTCATGAAAAAATCAGAAGCTGCTAGTCAGCAATAAGCAGTGGTAGCTCGTCCATAGGCTCTGCAGCACCCCCAGCTATTTAAATTTAGATATACAGTGAATGGAGTTATATGAAATTTTGTGAAGAACAATGCAACGCAATGAATATTTTTATTAACGGGACTGACATATAGTATGTGCATCCTCTATTTCCAGTAATCATTTCAATAATAAACGAATAAAAACACAAAATCGTTTCCAACTTTGAAGTTTAACCGTAGGCCTCACTGTGCACTAGGCAGTGACACATTTTGCATTCCAGTGAATATCTTGTAGGTAGTTGCCATTTGCAACCAGCATATTGGCAACTTGCCAACGTACATTTTTTATAGGTGAAACAAATCAAAATCACTGTAAAGTGTGCAATGCAGATTTCACCGTTGACCATGATGGGTGTGTAGCCACAATGTCAGTGTCTTTTTGTTATTCGCATGAATTCCCATTAAGTAACTAAATAATATCAGCGTTAAGTCAATACTCAACATTCAACAGTGTAATTATGTGATTACAGCTTAATTGCGAATTAAGCTTGAACTTGGTAAGTTGAGGTTATATTTTGAGGTGATGTGTAAATAAAACATTATTTCTACGACACACGATTTTGTGAAATTTGATTCGATCATGGCCTTCATGCTTCCCCATGAAGTAAATCGTGTTACAGTGAATAAACTTCAGCAACCTAGTTTTTCACAATGATCACTTCAAGAAAAAAATGCGATTAAAAAGGAAGGCTGCCCCACACCAATTTTTCTCATGGGGGAATAAGTAATAATAAGAAATATATTTGCAGTTTTAAAACTGAATGGTATCAAAGGAAAAGTTGGCTTTGTGGTTGTGAAGTTAAAAATGTATTGTTTTGTTTTCCATATTTACTGTTCGGAGGTGACTTAAAGTGGACAAAAAGTGGCTTTATAAACAAACAGAATGAAAGAAAAAACTCTAAAACATGACAGTTCGAAGAAACATATTGATAATGTGATTTCACTATCGCTTTTAGGAAGTGCAAATATTAAAGAACAGCTTAGTGAGGTCTAAAGACTTTCGATCTGCAAACATAACAGAATTACAAAGAATCGTGAGGTATTATCAAAACAATAGACTGAATTATTTTGTGGACAGTTTAAAATTCCTCTACGTGGACATGACAAAAATGACGATTCTAAAAATCCAGGAGTATTCAGAGGATTAATAAATTTCACCTGTACATTAGATTCCAATTTAAAGAACCATTTAGAAAGTAAAGCAGCATTTAAAGGCATTTCAAAAACTATTCAGAATGATATTCTTGACTGTTTGCTGCAAATATACTGGGATGAAATAAAAAAAAAATTAAAGAAGCTTCATTCGTAGCTGTCATGGCTGATGACACAACAGATTTTTCAGAACATATACAAATGATAATTGTTCTGAGATATGAACTGAATGGAGACATTTTTGGGGTTTTTTTCACTCCGGAAAACCAAACGGCAGATGGAATATCGAAGTGTATTCTAAATCATTTAGACATAATCCTCGAAGGAAATACTCAAAAACTGGTTGCTCAGACATTTGATGGTGCTAGTGTATTGAAAGGCAAGAAAGCGGGAGTTCAGGCTAAAATAAAAAGTGCAGAAAAATGCACATTTTATTTACTGTTAATGACCACCGACTGAATCATCAGATTCAGTCGGTGTGCATAGCAGGAGAAATGCAGCAAGTAGTACCCGAGATTCAAGAATATTCTTTTCGAATCTCATGTTGATACCAACATTTTTCTCGAAATCACCACAGCATCTATCTGTTCTCAGAAAGGACAGCTGTGTTGCCCGACCTTCCCCTACAAGATGGAACTTCAATATACGCACTGTGAACAGTGTTTATGAAAATATTGAATCCTTAAAAAAGGTGCATGGAGGAACTACAAGCGACAGCAAATGCAGATAAGGTGATTTCAGTAGCAACTGGAATTTTGCACATCTTGAGTAAAGAAATATTTGAGTTCTGGTTAGCCCTTTTCCATCAAATAATGCCTTACGTGGAAGTTATTTATAATCAAATGCAATCTCGAGAAATTGAGGCAAGTAAAATACATGAATATATCGGAAACTTTAAGAATGCCATTCTAAAAATCGAGAATTCAATTACTGTGAAAATCCTTCAAAAACGCTCATGATTGAAGCGAAGGAAGTATGCGACTATATATATGTGTTGACATAGGTGAGAGATATTCTTTTACAAAGCAATTAATTGCTGCTAAATTGTTTAACAAGGAGAACTTTGTTATTTTTCGTATGAAAATGCCCATGGAGAGATACGGGAGACTACTGAGGCATATCCCATGATTGAAAGAGAAAAACTTCTTATGGAATTACAAGTTTTCTACAGAAGACATGATCTACACAATTATTGCAAATTAACTGAATTGCTGAAATTCATCTAGCTGAAGTTCTCGGTGAACTTACAAAACTCATAAAAGTTCTTTTGACCATTTCAATGACTACTTCAGAGCCCAAATGCTACCATTCGACATTAAAAAGAATAAAAACATTTTTAAGGAGCACTAAGAATCAGGAAAGGCTAAATGCTCAAGCAATGCTTTCAATAGAGAAAAGCTTGGTCAACAGTACACCAAACTTGAATGAAAAATTTATTAATCTATTTTCAACAAATAAAAACTGAATGGATTTTGTTTTTAATAAAAGTTCAAGTCTGTTAATGGTAAATGTCTAGTTAATGTTTTGTAGTATTTTTAACTTGCTTATTATTATTATTACTGTGTATGTCTACATGTCTTATAACCAGGGCAATTTAATGTAACTTTAAGATGCAGTACCCCCAAACGTCAGAGTCAAGAGCCGCCACTGGCAATAAGCAAAGGAATCTGCCACTTGTAAGTAAAGAAGCCATCAAATGCAAAACAAAGCACAATTATATGAATTTTCCAACCATAGCAGCATGAAATATTCTAATACCTTTCCTGTTTAGAGTCACAATAATAAAAAATAAAAAAAAGTAATGAGCTTAAAATTTGGGTTATCTCTAAATGAAACAGTCATATATAAAATAAACAATTACAAATGAATTTTTGCCTTCTAAATTTAACTGAGCTAATCAAATTTCTGTTTATAAATTTAGCCAAGTTAAGCAACCTTCTCTGTTTTTCATATGAGCTGATGAAATAAACTTTTTATTCTATATGGGAAAGTTGAAAACTTTCCCATAACTTCCATATCAACGGTCAATGGCTATAAAATCACACTGCTTCTTGTATATCTCTTATTCATATTTAATAATCATGACTAACAGCTCATATCAATCAAATGCAATTTAATCATGCTAATTGTTGTTGTTGGTGACTCTATTGTTAGGGAAACAAGGAACATTCTATGTAAAAAGGATAGGTGAAACAGGACCTGGGTATGTCTGCCAGGGGCAAAGGTTGATAATGTTGCAGAGTGGATATCACCTTTTAAGGGCACAAAAGGTGATATTGTTGTACATGTTGGCACTAATGATATTAAGAGTAGGAGACTGGCAGAATTACTTAACAAGTACAGGTCACTGTTGAAAAAAAAGCCGTGAATTAGGGTTGAATCTGAAAGTGTCTGCAATTCTGCCCAGACACGATAGGAGGGAGTATATGATGAGAGCCTTGTCGATCAATTCAGCCCTGGAAAGATTGTGCAAGCCTCAAGGAGTAGAATTTTTTTCAGATTGGTCTGTACTTGTTAACAGAAGGGACTGCTTCTACAGGGATGGGATACGCTTAAATAGAAAGGGTGCAAAAATATTTGCTGATGCTATCGAGGCAGTGTTAGGTGGGTCGGAAATCTGCTAGCTTTGGGGAGGGATACAAGGACTAATAGATTAACAGTAGCCACTGGCAGAGGTGAAAGTCATTCTTGCACTGCTTCTATTGGAATGAGCAGCAGCCTGAAAAACAAGATGCAGGGTATTTCAGAGACTGCTAGGTGTCATTGCGGTACAAGTAAACACATGGGTTGTGTTAGGGTAGCTAAGAATAGGAACAGGTGCATGTATACTTGTGTGTACACCAATGCTAGGAGTTTGGTAAATAAATTTGATGAATTTGAGGTATTGCTCAAAACATCAAAGGCAGATATTGTTGGGATATCAGAGACGTGGGGGTCACACAGATATAAGGAATGCAGAACTGGAATTTGGGGAGTACAATGTGTACAGAAAGGATAGACAGGATAGGAAGGGAGGAGGGGTTATGCTATTAGTTAAGAAATACATAAAATCCAAGGAAGTGAAGCCAGTCGACATCGCTGGACAGTGCAGTGTTGAGTCAGTTTGGTGCAACATAAGCATTGGGAGATCAAAATTGGGAGTAAAAGTGGGTTATTGGCCTAATGACTCTGATGAGTATAATAAAAAACTGTACAGGGAAATAGTGGGCCAGTAAATCAGAGAGTCTTATAATGGGGGATTTTAATTTCCCAGATATTGACTGGAATTTGTGGGTTGGTCACTCACACACTAGCAAGGCTTTTGTGGATTTATTGGATGATTGCTTTCTACATCAGCATGTTCGGGAGGCAACTAGAGGGAGTAATACTCTTGATTTGATTATCATTAGTGGTTCTTCATGCATTAAGAATCTACAGATAAAGGAACCACTAGGTGGCAGTGATCGCAGTTTGTTGAAGTAGGATTTACTCAAAGAGGTAACTACCATCAGTGGTAAAGAAAAGGGATTTTTCTTTCATAAAGGCGACTATGGTGGTCTGAGACAGTATTTAAATTCTATACGGTGGGACCAATTGATGAGTTAACAACAGCAAATTCAAAATGGGAAGCATTCAAAGAATTTATCTTGGAAGCTACTAGGCTTTACATACCAACTAAGAAATATTGTTCAAGGTCTAAATGGATGTCAGATGACCTAATGAGACATGTAACAGAGAAGAAAAATGCATGAGATACATATAAATTAATGGGTGACATGGAAGCCTATGATAGATATAAGCTGGTCTGTAACCAAGTCACAAAGGAGATTAGGCAGGCAAAGGCAGATTATGAGAAATCTTTGGCAAAGGATGCAAAGAAAAACAAATAGTTCTTTACCTACGTAAACTCCAGAAGGAAAGGGATGAATCAGATTGGTCCACTGGATATTGATGGTTCAACTGTTGATGATCCTGCTCAGGTGGCTAACAAACTAAATGAGTATTTTGTATCTACATTCACCCAAGAGGAGTTATTCAGGGAGGGGAATTATTGGTGAGTTAAACTCTGGTAGTGAGCTAGATGATTTTGTAATAACTGAGAGGAAATATATTGGAGGAGAAATTGTTGAAGATAAACATAAAAAAGGCACCCGGGGTGGATGGGATCTATCCAGTTATATTAAAGAAGGCAGCAAAGGAAGTAAGCAAACCATAAGCCATAATTATGAGAGCTTCTTAGGACTCAGGGGAGGTACCCATGGACTGGAGATATGCAAATGCGACCCCAATTCAAAAAGGAGGATCAAAGGGCAACACAAGTAATGATAAACCTGTTAGTTTAACTTCTGTTCCAGGAAAATTAATGGAGGTACTGGTTAAAGAAGCACTGCAGGACTCCAGTTCTAGCTCGGACACAGCATGGATTTGTTAAGGGAAAGTCTTGCCTGACCAATTTATTTGATACTATGATATGGTCACAAAGGAACTGGATGCGGGGAATAACTTTGTTATCGTATATTTGGATCTTAGAAAGGCTTTTGATACTGTTGCACATGGAAGACTGCTGCACAAACCGGAGCAGTGGGGCATTGGATGCAAATTGCTACTATGGATAAAAGAATGGTTGAGTGGGAGAAGACAGAGCGTGATAATCAATGGACACTGCTCATCGTGGACTAATGTTATTAGTGGAGTCCTTAAGGGTTCAGTGTTGGGTCCATTATTGTTTTCTGTATTTATAAATGATATTGATGATGGTATATCAAGTTTAATGTCCAAGTTTGCCGATGATACGAAGGTTGGCAGGGTTGTTAAGGACACTAATGACAGTACACTGCTGCAACAGGATCTAGAAAAGTTGAGCAGATGGGCTGAGAGGTTGTAAATGAAGTTTAACATTGACAAATGTAAAGTACTACATACGGGAAGCAGTAACCCCAGAGTTATGTATCAACTCTGTGGTACTACACTGACAGTGGTAGAGAAAGAAAAGGACCTGGGGGTAATTGTGCAGGCAGATATGAAGTTTTCTGAGCAGTGCAGACGGTCTGCAAGAGTAGCTCATAGTGTCTTTTCAAGGATATACAGGAATTTTTCTAGCAGGGATAAGGAGGTGATTATCCCCTTGTATAAGGCAATGGTCGGACCACACCTTGAGTATTGTATACAGGTCTGGAGGCTTCATTTTAAGAAGAATGTAGAGTTGTTGGAATGAGTACAGAGAAGGGCAACAAGATTAGTGAATGTAACAAAGGGTTGCTCTTATGAAGAAAGACTTAAGTTTTGGAAATTACAGTGTCTAGAGACTAAGCACATGCGAGGTGATCTGATTGAGGTATATAAAGCTTTGAATGGTTTGAGCATGCTCAATGCCGATGGGATTCTTCTTCTTGCTCACAATAATCACCTGAGATGACATAAATTCAAATGGAGGAAAGACAGATGTGCAGAAGTTTGCCTTTAGCCAGTGGGTAGTTGGTTGGTGGAACAGACTTCCATCCTTTGTTGTGGAAGTTGAAAGCTCTAAATAAATTTAAGGCTGAGCTGGACACGTATTTGGAACGAATGGAGGGGTGAAATGGAATGGGAGCGGTTTTTTTTTTTTTTTTCTTCTGGCTGCTGTATAAGCTTGCTTTCTTGCATCATATGTCTCTACTAATGCTAATTTTCATCACTACCAAAATCTGATGCTTGTAAGTAAAGAAGCCATCAAATGCAAGAAGAAGCACTATTATTTGAATTTTCCAACCATAATGTATTTAATGTAACAGTTATGTACTATATATTTTTACATTATTATGGAGAATAATTTCAATAAGTAATTTTATTATTATAAATACCTGCATTTTCATGCTTCAAGTAAAGAGGATCAACATTAAATGTACGGTGGAGTGCACCACTGTTCCTTACCCTGAAAAAAATAAATAAAATAATGTAATTTTCTTTCTTAAAGTTTTATTTATAAAGCCACAAATTGATGACAAATATTAAAATCCAACAAAATATTCATTAAATCATCTCCATTTTTTCTAACAAGTATCTTCAGGCTACACGTAGAGTACTGTGTATAGGTCTGTAGGCCTTATTTTAGGAAGGATGTAGAGTTGCTAGAATGAGTACAAAGAAGGGCAACAAGATTGGTGAGGGGAACAAAGGGGTGCTCTTACCAAGAAAGGCTTAAGTTCTGCAAATTGCAGTGCCTGGAGAATCGGCACCTGCGAGGTGATCTGATTGAGGTGTATAAGGCCTTGAATGGGTTCAGCAAGCTGAATGCTGATGGGATTCTTCCTCTTGCTCAGACTAAGAACCTGAGAAGACACAGTTTTAAATTGATGAAAGATGGTTGTGCGGAAATTTGCCTTTAGCCAGCGGGTAGTTGATTGGTGGAACAGGCTTCCATCTTTTGTTGCGGAAGATAATAGCCTAAATAAATTTAAGGCTGCTGAGCTGGACAGGATTTGGAATGAATGGGAGGGGTTTTTTTTTTTTTTTGGCTGATGCTGCATAAGCTCGCTTTCTTGCATCATATACCTCTACTAATGCTATTTCAAATTCCAATCTTAAATCAGCGAACCTCACATATTCCATCATCATATGGTAGCTGCTCTCTAATTCCAAACACTGACGGTTAGGGCTATACTAGAAGAGCGCTTAAAGCGTGGCATCACAATGCCTTCCAACACCCAGTTTCACAGGTAGCAGAGGGAAAAGTCATGCACACTAGATGGATGCTTTCAATAGCGCATTAGCAGTAGTAGAGGCATACAATGCAAGAAAGTGAGCTTATGCAGCATCAACAAAAAAAAAAAAAAAAAACACTCCCATTTCCCCCCTCCATTCCTTCCAAATGCCTGTCCAGCTCAGCCTTAAATTTATTTAGGCTATTAGCTTCCACAACAAAAGACGGAAGCCTGTTCCACAAATCAACTACCCGCTCCCTAAAGGCAAATTTCCACACAACTATCTTTCCTCAATTTGAAACTGTGCCCCCTCAGGTTCTTAGTCTGAGCAAGAGGAAGAATTCCATCAGCATTCAGCTTGCTCAACCCATTCAAGGCCTTATACACCTCAATCAGATCACCTCACAGGTGCCTACTCTCCAGGTGCTGCAATTTTCAGAACTTAAGCCTTTCTTGGTAAGAGCACCCCTTTTTTCCCCTCACCAATCTTGTTTCCCTTCTTTGTACTCGTTCTAGCAACTCTACATCCTTCCTAAAATGAGGCCTCCAGACCTGTACACAGTACTCTAGGTGTGGCCTGACCATTGCCTTGTATAACGGGATAATCACCTCCCTGTCCATGAAGAGTAGTGTCCATTGAGTGGGTGACATTATTTAATTAGCTGGCATTCAATGCCTGCTGATGTTGCGGGAGGCATTAAAGCGCCAGTGACTGGGGGTTTGTATTGCCTGAGGAGCAATTCTTCCCATGCATGGGGTGGTTAGCCTACATCATTCATTAGTTTGTTTATTGTTATTTGGAGAAGACAATGTTTGATATTGAGAAATTTATGAGGTGGTATAGTATTTGTGAGGGGGATAGGAGGCCCGCCTTGTACAACGCGGCATTAAAGAATTGTGTCAACAAAGAAATAAAGGTGAAGTGTTGGATTGAAATTGGTAAAGAAATGTTTCCAAACTATTATAGTACTATTTCATTAGTTAACAAAATAAAATTAGTTCACTTTGTATAGACAATTTATTGTTAGATTCCTCTGATTATCTGTGTGCAGAACCACAAATGTATATAATTTTAGTTAATAAAGAACTTTATTATCATTAAATAAGATCAAAATGGTAATCAGAAAACTGCTGAAGAATATCCATTGCAACAGTAAAACGAATATCAGTGTTAGCAAAAAAGAATCATGCGAGGGTTCTCTGTCTTCTTCCAAAATGAACCTTTCATTTCAAATATAACTTTGGTGTCTTTCTCTATGTGATATAAATTTATAATATCTCTCTCTCTCTCACACACATTATTTTTTTTTGGAAAATATAGTGAAAGCAATGAAAGGAAATAGTTAAGCCGCAATCGATGATATATAGGAATTTTTTAGCAGGGATAAGGAGGTGATTATTCCCTTGTATAAGGCAATGGTCAGGCCACACCTAGAGTACTGTATACAGGTCTGGAGGCCTCATTTCAAGAAGGATGTAGAGATGCTGGAACAAGTACAGAGAAGGACAACAAGATTAGTGAATGGAACAAAGGGGTGCTCTTACGAAGAAAGGCTTAAGTTTTGCAAATTACAGTGTCTGGAGACTAGGCACCAGCGAGGTGATCTGATAGAGGTGTATAAAGCTTTGAATGGTTTGAGCATGCTCAATGCTGATGGGATTCTTCCTCTTGCTCAGAATAATCACCTGAGAGGGCATAAATTCAAATTGAGGAAAGACGGATGTAGGATAGATGTGAGGAAATTTGCCTTTAGCCAGCGGGTGGTTGGTTGGTGGAAGAGACTTCCATCGCTTGTCGTGGAAGTTGATAGCCTAAATAAGTTTACGGCTCAGCTGGACAGGTATTTCGAACGAACAGAGGGGTGAAGTGGAAGTGGTTATTTTTTATTTATTTATTTTTTTTTTTGGCTGATGCTGCATAAGCTTGCTTTCTTGCATCAAATGCCGCTACTAATGTTAATGCTAATGTAAAGTGTCGTTACGAGCATGAGACAGGGAGAAAAAAAATTCCCGCAACTGTTTCTTGGCATAAAAAAACATAACCGAAAGAACTGCAATGAACTGTTTTTGAAAAACAATAAAAATCGTGCTTCCTTTCTGCAATGTGTGTTGCATTTATTAACACAAAATCAAGGAAATACATCTATCGGAAGCCACACTGGAAATGGGAAAAAGTGGTGTAAAACTGATAAAACTAACAGTGCGCATTTGATAAACGTAAAGTTTGCTTTTATTGTAATTGTTTTTAGGGAACAATACAGTATAGTAAATTTTCTGAGGTATATTTAATCTTCTAATGAAATTTCAAGAAAATATTTCTATTGATAGCTGCGTTATAAACTTCGAAAACTATTATCTCCGCACGGACATTCATAAAATCAAACAACACTAATCCTTTTTTTGTACTGAAAGTAATTTATTACAGTGTATTAGAGGGTAGTGGAGAACATTTTCTGATTCAAAAGGATGGAAAGTACTTGTCAATATTTCATCCGGAAATAATGTCAAGTGGTAGGAAGCCATTAACAATAGGTGTTTTATTTTGAGAAGTCCCGTGCTGTAAATTCAAACAGAAAGTTACCCTTTATGTAACCAAAAGTAATTCCCTTAAACTCTGAATAAGAATAGCAGGTAGAAATAGAGTAATTTTACAAACAAAGAAAACAACATTTCAGAAATATTTCCATTAGTGGAAGTTGGCCTGTTAGTACAGCATAGATGTAAACAGATATGGTAGGGTGTGGAGGAGGTCAAAATTATAAGCATCTGAACAATTAAATAAAATATAAATGCTCAAGGCATAATATATTATGTAATATAGTGTAGTATAGAACATATAAACAATAGACAAAGCGAAGTAGCAAGTAGAAAGATGGTAAATTGAAAGGTGTTCAAGTAAAGGTCAACATTAATTTAATCCCTCTGTAATGCTGTCACTTGGAAAGGGTGTTGGCATGTTCAAATGTATCTTTTTTTCATTAATTAACAAAAAAGTTAATTAGTGAAAAAAAATAACATTTAAAATGTTTCCACTAATTAACATTAAAAGTTCATCAAAACTCAGAATCGACATTCTGTAAAATTAAAAAAAACTCCCTTGTGTTTCAAACATAATATAAAATTGTCCTGTTTTTAACCTATTTGAATTTGCTGGATGAAACCACCATCATTGTTTTCTCATTCTACTCGCAATTAACTGTATACATAAATATGCAATACATCCAATTTGAACAACATCCATCTTGCAACTGAGAATAGAAAGGGTGAGTCACTGGTGGTACACAATGTGACATTTTAGAAATGCCCCTTCTAGTTTGGCACTATCTGACATTAGAAACGCTATGTGTGTGGTTAGCTGTTTTGGAGTCATTTAAAATGGCAGCTGACACTTTAAGCACTCGTCTAGTATAGCCCTTACGGACTGCCTTTCAAATCCAACCTGTAAAATTTAGTGAATATGCAAGCCAACATTTTCCTGTTAGAAAATAGCATTTGGGATGGGAGTAGAAGGGGGAGAAGCAATGGTCTTAGAATGGTTTCTAAATAATGTCTTGCCATCAATAATGACCAGTGACAAATGATTTTTTAAGTGATGACTTTCCATACCATGATTCCAAGTGTTGGCCTGGTATGCCACTCTCTAATGCAGGATGTATTACCAGTCCCTGGTGTGTCTTGGACATGCACATGGCCATTACTGGATCCCAAAGAGAAATGTGATGATTTGTCACTAAAGATGACATATCATTGTTGTCCCAAACAGCTCTCTCTGCACCACTTTTTCTGCAGATGCCGAAAATGATGGGATGACATCAGAGGCATTTGAAAGAATGGATGGCAAGAATGCAGTCCTCCTCTTAGCTGTCTACTAATTATGCCCTCTGACACAGGAAAAGATAGGGACAGTGTGATGATGCTTGAAATCTGGTGGATTGTGATAGCCAATTATATGTTTCCTGCTGCTAGCCACAGGAATCCATCTATTGCCAGTTCTGAGATTCTTCTAGTGTCCAACTACCTTTCTATATCCATTGCTGCTAACAATGTGATTTGAAATTATTGATTTTGTATAACTTTTGATTTAAATTTATTAGTATAGTATTTTTTGTGATTTTCTGATTAATTTGGTGCATTTATTCGTTACTCAGCCTTGTAATTGCATAGAAAACCACAGTCGATTCTGCTGACTTTGTATTGACAGTAGCATTCGAATCTGCTACCATTGTTTTTCATATTAGTATAGCAGATACTGGAAGTTTCTATGTAAATTGTATAAGGGTCAGCAGAGGATTATAAACTATAAATTATAGCACTGCTTACGTCTTTTAATAATTTAACTTGTCACAAGACAATAATAATATTAGTAGAGCTTTAAGAATCGGTGATTTGGCATAGATATTTGGCGTGAGAGTTCGAACTATGTGGGTGGCAATAGATAGTTAAATGAATTATCTATAATAAATACTTCGATTTTACAAATGTAACATTTTAAATTAATAAATATAACCACTTAGATTTTATGAACGTAATGTTATAACTTAAAATTCACAGGAGACCCGAAATTAATATAATGTAATTCGGAAGGAGATAAAACTTGATACTGAGATATATATATAGTGTTATTACTGCATTGGGATAGAAGTTTAGTGAATATTTTTAATTGTATTAAATTTATATTTGCATTATATTAAAACTGAATCAAAATTATGACCAGAACAGCAAAGTAAAAGGCTCAAGGTAGTGGGAGTGCTGTGGCTCAGTGAAGAACTGAGGGGGTGGTTGTCCTCTGAATCACGGCCTTTTGAAATGTACTGCTTGTTTGATGTTTGTGGAGCAATCAGGAATGAGACATGATATTGCCAAGAGGAATGTCTTTGTGTGTGCTCGATCTAAGAAGTGTGAGGAAATGAGATGCAAACTCAGCATTGTTATGGGCCATTATGAGAGCCTGAAGAACAGGGTAGATGCCCTTGAAGGATTTAAATTGAGGGGCTCTTCAAGCTCTCAGCTCCTCATATCAATGCCAGAGCTTGCACTAGAACATCAGGCAACACTGTGACAATCCCCAAAACAGAATGCACTGGTCCCACAGGAAGTAGTTGTCAGTGACTTTATTGTCAGGGAAATTGGGAATATATTGTGCAAAAAGGATAGATAGAACAGAACCAAGGTATGTCTGCCAGAGGCAAAACTTGATGACATTGTAGGGCACAAAAGGTGATATTGTTGTACAAGTTGGCACCAATGATATTACGAGTAGGAGAACAGTGGAATTACTTAACAAGTAAAGGTCAATGTTGAAAAAAAGCTGCAAGTTAGGATTGAATTTGAAGGTGTCTGCAATTCTGCCCAGATACGATAGGAGGGAGTATATGATGAGAGCCTGGTCAATCAATTCGGCCGTGGAGAAATTGTACAAGGCTCCTGGGTAGAATTTTTCTCAGCCTGGTCTGTACTTGTTAACAGGAAAGACTGCTTCTACAGGCATGGGATATGCTTAAATAGAAAGGGCACAAAAATATTTGCTGATACTATCAAGGCAGTGTTAGGTGGGTTGGAAAACTGCTAGCATGGGGGGGGATACATGAACATGTTGGGGTAGCAAAGAATAAGAATAGGTGCATGTGTACTTGTGTGTACACCAATGCTAGGAGTGTAGTAAATAAATTTGATGAATTTGAGGTGTTGCTTAAAACATCAAAGGCAGATATTTTATTGGGATATCAGAAATGTGGTGTCACACAGATATAAGGAATGCAGAATTGGAATTTGGGGAGTACAATGGTACAGAAAGGATATACAGGATAGGAGGAGAGGAGGGATTATGCTATTAGTTAAAAAATGCATAAAATCTAAGGAAGTGCATCCAGTTGATGTTGGTGGACAGTGCAGTGTTGAATCAGTTCGGTGTGACATAAGCACTGAGAAAGCAAAATTGCTAGTAGGAGTGTGCCATAGGCCTGATGACTGAAGAGTATAATGAACAGCTGTACAGAAAAATGGAGGGGGCCAGTAAATCAGATTGTCTTGCAATAGGGGATTTTAATTTCCCAGATACTGACTGGAACTTGCGGATTGGTCATTCACCCACTAGCAAGGCTTTTGTGGATTTACTGGATGATTGTTTTTTACAGCAGCATGTTCGGGAGGCAACCAGAGAAAGTAATACCCTTGATCTGATTATCAGTAGTGATTCTTCATGCATTAAGAACCTGCTGATAAAGGAATCACCAGGTAGCAGTGATCACAGTATGCTGATGTGGGATTTACTCAAAGAGGTAACTACCATTAGGGGTAAAGGGAAGGGTTTTTGCTTTCGTAAAAGTGTATATGGAGGTCTCAGACAGTTTTTAAAGTCTATACAGTGGGACCAACTGATGAAGTTATCAACAGAAATTTCTAAATGGGAAGCATTCAAAGAATTCATCTGGGAAGCTACTAGGCTTTTCATGCCAACTAAGAAATATTGATCAAGTTTTAGGCCTAAATGGATGTCAGATGAACTAATGAGACATGTGGCAGAGACGAAAAATTAATGGAATACATATAAATTAACAGGTAACAAAGAAGTCTATGGAAGATATAAGCTGGTCTGTAATCAAGTCACAAAGGAGGTTAGACAGGCAAAGGCAGATTACGAGAAATCTTTGGCAAAGATGCAAAGAAAATTAGCAAAGATTTCTTTACTTATGTAAACTCTAGAAGGAAGGGGATGAATCAGATTGGTCCACTTGATATTGATGGTCCAACTGTTGATGATCCTGCTTAGGTAGCTAACAAACTGAATGAGTATTTTGCACCTGCATTTACACGAGGAATTATTCAGGGAGGGAATAAGAGAGGTGTATTAAACTATGGTAGTGAGTTAAATGATTTTTTAAATAACTGAGAGCAAAGTGGAGGAGGAATTGCTGAAAATAAACATAAAAAAGGAACCTGGGTTGGATGGGATCTATCCAGTTATATTAACAGAGGCAGCAAAGGAAGTAAACAAACCCCTCAGCCATAATTATGAGAGCTTCCTTGGACTCAAGGGAAGTACCCATGTAGTCGATTATGAGCAAATGTGACCCCAATTCACAAAGGAGGATCAAAGGGTGACACAAATAATTACACACTTGTTAGTTTAACTTCTTTTCCGAGGAAATTAATGGAGGCACTGGATTCCGCTGATTCAGTTACCCATGGTTAATCAGAGAAAAAAATCCGAAAAACTTAACACTTAATACTTGTGTCCAATATGATGCTTCACTTTATTTTTACGATGTCGATTTTAAATCTAATAGCTTCCCTTTATTTTTTACAATGTCATGTATAGTTTGATCAGGAATTTCATACGTTCGGCCAGGGTATGTTTGCCAGGGGCAAAGGTTGATGACATTGTAGAGTGGACATCTTCTTTTAAAGGCACAAAAGGTGATATAGTTGTACACGTTGGTACTAATGATATTAATAGTAGAAGACCGACAGAATTACTTAACAAGTACAGGTCACTGTTGAAAAAAGCTGTGAATTAAGGTTGAATTTGAAAGTGTCTGCTATTCTGCCCAGACACGATAAGAGGGAGTATATGATGAGAGTCTTGTCGATCAATTCGGCCCTGGAAAGACTATGCAAGGCTCAAGGGGTAGAATTTTTTTCAGCCAGGTCTGTACTTGTTAACAGAAGGGATTGCTTCTAGGGGGATGGGATACACTTAAATAGAAAGGGTGCAAGAATATTTGCTGATGCTATCGAGGCAGTGTTAGGTGGGTCGGAAAACTGCTAGATTGGGGGGATACAAGGACTATTAGATTAACAGTAGCCACTGGCAGAGGTGAAAGTGATTCTTGTAATGCTTCTATTGGAATGAGCAGAAGCCTGGAAAACAAGATGCAGGATATTTCAGAGATTATTGGGAGTCATTGCGGTACAAGTAAACACACGGGTTGTGTTAGGGTAGCTAAGAAAAAGAACAGGTGTATGTATTCTTGCATGTACACCAATGCTAGGAGTTTGGTAAATAAATTTGATGAATTTGAGGTATTGCTCAAAGCATCAAAGGTGGATATTGTTGGGATATCAGAGACGTGGTGTCACACAGATATAAGGAATGCAGGACTGGAATTTGGGGAGTACAATGTCTACAGAAAGGATAGACAGGATAGGAAGGGAGGAGGGGTTATGCTATTCGTTAAGAAACACACAAAATCCAAGGAAGTGAAGCCAGTCGACATCGCTGGACAGTGCAGTGTTGAGTCAGTTTGGTGTGACATAAGCATTGGGAGATCAAAATTGAGAGTAGGAGTGCGCTATAGGCCTAATGACCCTGATGAGTATAATAAGAAATTGTACAGGGAAATAGAGTGGGCCAGTAAATCAAAGAGTCTTTTAATGTGGGATTTTAATTTCCCAGATATTGACTAGAATTTGTGGGTTGGTCATACACACTAGCAAAGCTTTTGCGGATTTATTGGATGATTGTTTTCTACATCAACATGTTCAGGAGGCAACTAGAGGGAGTAATCCTCTTGATCTGATTATCAGTAGTGATTCTTCATGCATTAAGAATCTGCAGATAGAGGAACCACTAGGTGGCAGTGATCACAGTGTGCTGAAGTGGGATTTACTCAAAGAGGTAACTACCATCAGGGGTAAAGGGAAGGGTTATTGCTTTCGTAAAGGTGACTACAATGGTCTGAGACAATATTTATATTCTATACAGTGGGACCAACTGATGATGTTACCAACAGCAAATTCAAAATGGGGAGCATTCAAAGAAATTATTTTGAAAGCTAGTAGGCTTTACATACCAACTAAGAAATATTGTTCAAGGTTTAGCCCTAAATGGATGTCACATGAACTAATGAGACGTATAGCAGAGAAGAAAAATTCATGGGATACATATAGATTAACACGTGACACAGAAACCTATGATAGATATAAGTTGATCTGTAATCAAGTTACAAAGGAGGTTAGGCAGGCAAAGGCAGATTACGAGATATCTTTGGCAAGGGATGCAAAGAAAAACAGCAAAGAGTTCTTTACTTAAGTAAACTCTAGAAGAAAGGGGATGAATCAAATTGGTCCACTTGATATCGATGGTTCAACTGTTGATGATTCCGGTCAGGTAGCTTACAAACTAAACGAGTATTTTGCATCTACATTCACACATGAGGAGTTATTGAGCGAGGGGAATGCCAGAGGTGTATTCAACTCTGGCAGTAAGCTAGATAATCTTGTAATAACTGAGAGTAAAGTGGAGGAGAAATTATTGAAGATAAACACAAGAAAAGCATCTGGCGTGGATGGTATCTATCCAGTTATATTAAAGGAGGCAGAAAAGAAAGTAAGCAAACCTTTAGCCATAATTACGAGAGCTTCCTTGGATTCAGGGGAGGTACCCATAGACTGGAAATGTGCAAATGTGAACCCAATTCACAAAGGAGGATCAAAGGCTGACACAAATAATTATAGACCTGTGAGCTTAACTTCTGTTCCAGGAAAATTAATGGAGGCACTAGTTAAAGAAGCACTGCAGGATCATTTAGACAAGACTTCAGTCTTGTCTAAATGTCTTGTCTAGGTGATCCTGTAGTGCTTCTTTAACCAGACATTTAGACAAGACTTTAGTCTTGTCTAAATGTCTTGTCTAGGTGATCCTGTAGTGCTTCTTTAACCAGTGCCTCCATTAATTTTCCTGGAACAGAAGTTAAACTCACAGGTCTATAATTACTTGTGTCAGCCTTTGATCCTCCTTTGAGAATTGGGGTCACATTTGCACATCTCCAGTCTATGGGTACCTCCCCTGAGTCCAAGGAAGCTCTCCTAATTATGGCTAAGGGTTTGCTTACTTCCTTTGCTGCCTCCTTTAATATAACTGGATAGATCCCATCCACCCCAGATGCCTTTCTTGTGTTTATCTTCAACAATTTCTCCTCCACTTTACTCCCAGTTATTTCAAGATTCTGTAGCTTACTGCTAGAGTTGAATACACCTCTGGCATTCCCCTCGCTGAATAACTCCTCATGTGTGAATGTCGATGCAAAATACTCATTTAGTTTGTTAGCTACCTGACCGGGATCATCAACAGTTGACCCATCAATATCAAGTGGACCAATCTGATTCATCCCCTTCCTTCTAGAGTTTACATAAGTAAAGAACTCTTTGCTGTTTTTCTTTGCATCCCTTGCCAAGGATTTCTCGTAATCTGCCTTCGCCTGCCTAACCTCCTTTGTAACTTGGTTGCATATCAACTTGTATCTATCATAGGCTTCTGTGTCATGTGTTAATTTGTATGTATCCCATGCATTTTTCTTCTCTGCCATATGCCTCATTAGTTCATCTGATATCCATTTTGGCGTAAACCTTGAACAATATTTCTTAGTTGGTATGTAAAGCCTAGTAGCTTCCAAGATAAGTTCTTTGAATGCTTCCCATTTTGAATTTGCTGTTGGTAACATCATCAGTTAGTCCCACTGTATAGAATTTAAATACTGTCTCAGTCCATCATAGTCGCCTTTACGGAAGCAATAACCCTTCCCTTTACCCCTAATGGTAGTTACCTCTTTGAGTAAATCCCACTTCAGCACACTGTGATCACTGCCACCTAGTGGTTCATTTATCTGCAGATTCTTAATGCATGAAGAATCACTGCTGATAATCAAATCAAGAGTATTACTCCGTCTAGTTGCCTCCCGAACATGCTGATGTAGAAAACAATCATCCAATAAATCCACAAAAGCCCTGCTAGTGTGTGAGTGACCAGCCCCCAAATTCCAGTCAATATCTGGGAAATTAAAATCTCCCATTATAAGACTCTCTGATTCACTGGCCCACTCTATTTCCCTGTACAGTTTCTTATTATACTCATCAGGGTCATCAGGCCTATAGCACACTCCTACTCTCAATTTTGATCTCCCAATGCTTATGTCACAATAAACTGCCTCAACACTGCCCTGTCCAGCGATGTCGACTGGCTTCACTTCCATGGTTTTTATGTGTTTCTTAACTAATAGCATAACCCCTCCCCCCTTTCTATCCTCTCTATCCTTTCTGTAGATGTTGTACTCCCCAAATTCCAGTTCTGCATCCCTTATATCTGTGTGATACCACGTCTCTGATATCCCAACAATATCTGCCTTTGATGTTTTGAGCAATACCTCAAATTCATCAAATTTATTTATTAAACTCCTAGCATCGGTGTACACGCAAGTATACCTGCACCTGTTTCTATTAGCTACTCTAACACAACCCATGTGTTGATTTGTACCACAATGGCGCCCAGCAGTCTCTGAAATATCATGCATCTTGTTTTTCAGGCTTCTGCTCATTCTAATAGAAGCAGTGCAAGAATCTCTTTCACCTCTGCCAGTGGCTACTGTCAATCTATTGGTCTTTGTCTCCCCCCAAGCTAGCAGTTTTCCAACCCACCTAACACTGCCTCGATAGCATCAGCAAATATTCTTGCACTCTTTCTATTTAAGTGTATCCCATCCCTGTAGAAGCAATCTCTCCTGTTAACAAGTACAGTCCAGGCTGAAAAAAACTCTACCCCTTGAGCCTTGCACAATCTTTCCAGGGCCGAATTGATCGACAAGGCTCTTATCATATACTCCCTCCTATCGTGTCTGTGCAGAATTGCAGACACTTTCAATTTCAACCCTAATTCTCGGCTTTTGTTCAACAGTGAACTGTACTTGTTAAGTAATTCTGCCGGTCTCCTACTCTTAATATCATTAGTGCCAAGGTGTACAACTATATCACCTTTTGTGCCCTTAAAAGATGATATTCGCTCTACAACGTCATCAACCTTTGCCCCTGGCAGACATACCCTGGTCCTGTTCCAAAGCTCGGACACAGCATGGTTTTGTTAAGGGGAAGCCTTGCCTGACCAATTTGATTGGATACTATGATGCAGTCACAAAAGAACTGAATGCAGGAAATAACTTTGATATTATATACTTGGATCTTAGAAAGGTTTTTGATACTGTTGCACATGGAAGACTGCTGCACAAATTGGAGCAGTGTGGCATTGGAGGCAAATTCTGCTATGGATAAAGGGGTGGTTGAAAGGGAGAGGACAAAGAGTGGTAATCAATGGACACTGCTCATCGTGGACTAAAGTTATTAGTGGAGTCCCTCAGTGTTTAGTGTTGAGTCCATTATTGTTTTCTGTATTTATAAATAATATTGATGATGGTATATCAAGCGTAATGTCCAAGTTTGCAGATGATACAAAGGTTGGCAGGGTTGTTAAGGACACTACTGACGCTAAGCTGCTGCAACAGGATCTGGAAAGGTTGAGCAGATGGGCTGAGATGTGGCAAATGAAGTTTAACATTTACAAATGTAAAGTACGGAAACAGCAAACCCAGAGCAACGTATCAACTTTGTGGTACTACACTGACAGTGGTAGAGAATGAAAAGAACCTGGGGGTAATTGTGCAGGCAGCACAGATGGGCTGCAAGAGTAGCTCATGGTGTTTTATCAATGATATACAGGAATTTTTCTAGCAGGGATAAGGAGGTGATTATTCCCTTGTATAAGGCAATGGTCAGGTCACACCTTCAGTACTGTATACATGTCTGGAGGCCTCATTTCAAGAAGGATGTAGAGCTGCTGGAACGAGTACAGAAATGGGCAACAAGATTAGTGAATGGAACAAAGGATTGCTCTTACGAAGAAAGGCTTAAGTTTTGCAAATTACAGAGTCTGGAGACTAGGCACCGGTGAGGTGATCTGATAGAGGTGTATAAAACCTTGAATGGTTTGAGCATGCTCAATGCTGATGGGATTCTGCCTCTTGCTCAGAATAATCACCTGAGAGGGCATAAATTCAAATTAAGGTAAAACTGATGTAGGATAGATGTGCAGAAATTTGCCTTTAGCCAGCAGGTAGTTGGTTGGTGGAACAGACTTCCATCCCTTGTTGTGGAAGTTGATAGCCTAAATAAATTTAAGGCTCAGCTGAACAGATATTTCGAACGAACAGAGGGGTGAAGTGGAAGTTTTTTTTTTTTTTTTTTGGTTGATGCTGCATAAGCTTGCTTTCTTGCATCAACGCCAGTTATTGTTGCTTATTTACGATTTGCAAAATATCTGTTTATACCTATTCTACTTATTTATTACTTGAATTTGTGATTTCGGGTTGAATTTTTTTTTATTTATTTATTTATTTTAAATTTGGTGTCTTGAAGTGCCCCGGTTAATTCACTCCCTGTAGTAGTAGTAGTAGTAGTAGTAGCAGTGGCATTTGATGCAAGAAAGCAAGTGTATGAGCTTATGCAGCATCAGCCAAAAAAAAAAAAAAAAAAAAAAAAAAATCACACCATTCCCTCCAAATTCCTCCTTAAATTCATTCAACCTATCAACTTCCACAACGACAGATGGAAGTTTGTTCCAGCAATTACCCACCCTCTAGCTAAAGGCAAATTTCCGCACATCTATTCTCCATCTGTCCTTTCTTAATTTGAATTTATGCCCCCTTAGGTTCGTAATCTGAACAAGTGGAAGGATCCCATCAGAATTCAGCGTGCTCAACCCATTCAAGGTAAATCAAGAGTCTACTGTACTTTATTATTTCCGTATTTAATGTTGGTAATGTCTTAGTGTCTGTTTAATTTATCAATTAAACTTTATTATACATATGTATATACAAGGAAATCATGTTATATATGGGGCCAGCAGGTGTTTGCTTATATCGGCGGTTTCAGCCATCCACGGTAGATCTTGGAACATATCCTCAGATACGGGGGTCTTACTGTACTTGGATCTTAGGAAAGGTTTTGATACTGTTGCACATGGAAGACTACTGTACAAATTTCTGCTATGGATAAAGGGATGGTTGAGTGGGAGAAGACAGTGAGTGGTATATCAATAGACACTGCTCTTCGTGACTAATGTTATTAGTGGAATCCCCCAGGGTTCAGTGTTGTTCTCTGTATTTATTAATGATACTGATGAAGTTATATCAGGCAAGCTTGTTAACGACACTAATGACACTCGCTACTGCAACAGGATCTAGAAACGTTGAGCAGATAGACTGAGATGGCAACTGGAGTTTAACATTGAAAAATGTAAAGTACTGCATATTATTATTATTATTATTATTATTATTATTATTAGCCATATGGTGCAAGGAAGCCTGATGCTTTTGCTTCACCAGCCAAAAAAAAAAAAATTTTCAGTTACCCTGAGAGAGGAGAGAGAGAGAGAGAGAGAGAAAACAAGAGTCAGAGTAGAAGGAAATCACCAAGAAATAGAAGAATGATGATATCCAGCTCAGGATCCTGGATGTGCCAAGCCCAAACTCACCAGATGTCAGCCCCTGGGGTTAATATGGGTAGCAGTATCTCCAGAATAAAATAACATATCAACTGTGTGGTACTACACTCAGGGTGGTAAAGAATGAAAAGGACCTGGAGGTAATTGCGCAGTCAGATATGAAGTTTTCTGAGCAGTTTAGACAGTTTGCAAGAGTAGCTCATGGTGTCTTGTCAATGATATATAGGAATTTTTCTAGCAGGAATACGTAGGTGATTATCCTCTTGTATAAGTCAGGCAAAACCTTGAGTACTGTATACAGGTCTGGAGGCCTCATTTTAGGAAGGATGTAGAGCTGTTGGAATGAGTACAGAGAAGGGCAACAAGATTAGCAAATGGAACAAAGGGTTGCTCTTGCGAAGAAAGGCTTAAGAAATGCAAATTGCAGTGTCTGGTGGCTAGGCACCTGCGAGGTATATAAGGCCTTGAATGATTTGAGCAAGCTCAATGTTGATGGGATTCTTCCTCTTGCCCAGATTAATCGCCTGAGGAGACATAAATTCAAATTTAGGGAAGACAGTTGTAGAATAGATGTGTGGAAATTTGCCTGGATAAAGGCAAATTTCCGCACATCTATGTGTGGTTGATTGCTGGAACAAACTTCCATTTGTCATAGAAGTTGACAGCTTAAATAAATTCAAGGCAGAACTATACAAACATTTGGAGAAAATTGATGGGTGAAATGGAAAGGGTTTTTTTTTTTTTTTTGGCTGATGCTGTATAAGCTTGCTTTCTTGCATCATATGCCTCTACTAATGCTAATGTTCAACCATTCAGGAATTATAACCCACATGAATGACCAGCAGTTTTCTGTATTGACCATCCAATTTCTGACAATCTGATAATCCAATCCCTTTCAAAGTCTGTCAGTTTTATATAATGTAGCTTACATATTTTTAGGGCATTGCACATTCTTAGGTGGTCATTTACTGTTTTTCACTTACTGTTTTATTTGCTCATTAATGTTTATATGCATTTTTAAAGCACCTTCAGATTTCTGTATTAGAGTGGGAAAAGCAAATTATTGAAAACTCCACCATACTGATCAGCTTGACTTGCTAATTGTTTATGTCCACATATGCAATTGGAGTCTCAACGTATGAGATGATGCTGAGAAAAAGCTGTGAGTTAGGGCTGAATTTGAAAGTGTTGGGAATTCTGCCAAGGTATGTTAAAAGAGTTAATAAGTGGAGCTCAGATTTTTTGTTATTTTATTTATTTATTTTTTTTTTTAGGAGCATTAGCAACTAAGGCCATATTGCTCCGGGGATATGCGGTTGTCATTCCCTGACCTTTCTGCTACGCACTGCTGCTCCTGCCCACCTGGTTATGGAGGTGCCGGAGCTCAGAGCTTAATGAATTTGGCCATGGAGATATTATGTGAAGCTCATGGGGTAGAATTTTTCCCAGAATGGCCCATTCTTATTAACAATAGAAACTAATTTCATAAAGATACGATACGCTTGAATAGAAAGAATGCAAGAATATATATGCTGATACTATCGAGGCAAAGTTAGGTTAGATGGTTCAGAAAGCTGCTAGTTTGGGGTGGAGATAAGTAGACTAATAGTTTAATAAAGGCCATAAGCAGAGGTAGAACTGATCCAGCACCTCCGTAGCCAGGTGAGCAGGAGCAGCAGTGTGTAGCACACGCTTCTTGATCAGACCGGGGTTCGAGCCCATGACCACCAAATACGGAGGAGGCGGAAAGATCAGGGAATGACCACCGCATATCCCGGAGCAATATGGCCTTAGTTGCTAATGCTCCTAAAAACCAAATAACAAACAAACAACAGAACTGATTCTATGGCTTCTATTGGGACACATAATGCTACCACCGTAATATAGTAGTTCTCAAAATGGTTGGTCACATTCTAATGGTAAACAAATCTCAAAGAGGAATCAAAATGTTGTCAATTAGCTGAGCTCATCACAAACTTATATTATTTAATTACATTACATTTAACATAATTTACATAACATATGATTAAACCACAATAAACTCGCAATCTCAGGTCATTCTGGAAAAATGCTGCCAAATTGGTAAAAATGTTATTGTGTATGCAGTTCTGCCCAGCCATTATAAGAGAGAATATGTGATGAAAGCCTTGTCAATTACCTCAAGATTTGAGGGTCTCTGCACAGCTTATGGAAAGGGGTATTTCTCAATTTGGTTGCCCTAGTTAACAGAAAGATTTACTTTGTAAGAATGGAATTCACTTGAACAGGAAAGATGCAAAAGTCTTTGTTGATGCCCTAGAGGGTTGATGCTTAAGGGTTAAGAGAAGCTGCCAGTTAGAGACTTTTAATCTAAATCTCTGGTAAGACTCAGATTAAGAGTACTGACCAAAGTGCACCCTCCTTAATGGTACTAGCAGGATACTCTGAAATTCAATATTATTATTATTATTAGCCTTATGGTGCAAGGAAGCCTGAGGTTTTTTCTGCACTAGCCAAAAAAAAATTTCAGTTACCCCAGACAGAGACAGAGAGAGAAATAGAAGGGAATCACCAAGAAAGAGAAGAATGATGATATCCAGCTTAGGACCCTGGGTGTGCCAAGCCCATACTCACCAGATGTGAGCCCCTGGAAAGATCCAACGGTCTCCAGTTACATGCCACAAAGAAAGACTTGAGTATATAACTATAAAAGATGTATCAGGGTAGTAAAAAGTAAAAAAATTCAAAACTTAATCTGTCTGTCTAGTAATACCAGGGGTATTGTAAATAAAATGAAGGAACTTGAGCTCCTGGTCAGATCAACTAATCCCGATGTTGTAGAAATGACAAATTTCATTCCCTATCTCAGGATGGCACTGTTTCAGCTATGGGGCGTACAGTGTGTTTAGAAGAGATAGAGAGGAGCAATGGGGCTTGAAAGCAACAAGATGGTTCTCAGGGTCTGATCAAGTCCAGGCAGATGCTGAGTCTACATGTGAGGTGCCTAGAGGTAAAGAAAAGAAAATTGTTACAGTCCAAATGATACTAGAGGATATGAAAAAATCTCTTTGGGGAGCTAGAGCAGACAAGCAAGAGCAAGTGCACCATCACGAGTGCCTTTAATTTTCCTCTTATAGAATGAAAATCCTGAACATGCAGTTCACATAATGGATGTAGTTTCTTGAATCAACTAAATGGATGCTATTTATTTCAACATGTTAGAGAAAGCAGAAGGTCAAATAGCCTTGACTTAGTTCTCACCGATGATTCAAGCAGTATCCAAAATATGACATTTCAGGAACCTATAGGCAGTGATCATAATTTCATGAAATGGGTAGTATCCATGGCAATTTTGATGGTAAATGGTCAGGACTTTAATTACAAAAAGGGAGGACTACAGTGGACTCAGGCATTTCTCAAATTCTATTAGCTAGAGTTATTACTATGTGCTATTTGATATTAATGTAATAGGGAAGTGTTTAATGGTCTTATTTTGAGGCAAACAACACCTTTGTTCCAGATAAGAGGTACCACAAAAGAAATATGTCAAAATGGATGACAACAGAGCGGAAAGACTGAATTAGGCAAAAGAAAATAGCATGAAGCAGTTACAGACTGTTGCATAAAACTGCTTCATGTGATAACTATAAGTATGATCTATAATAAAACCAGTGATGGGATAAGATTTGCAAAAGCTGAGTAAGAAAAATCACTCATAAAGAGGATTAAGAAAACAGGGGAAAAGGTGTTCTACTCACAGATGAATGCAAAAAAGCAGAAAGTAAATCTGATAGGCCCCTTCCCTAAAGATCAAAGTGGTGGTATAATTGGCCATCATGACAGCTGAGTTGAACTGTTGTAAAATTGTAAAATAAATGACATATTGATATCAGAGAAGTACCTAGCTGAAATGCTAATAAGACTGAGGGAGGGAGAGAATAAAGCCTCTTAGGCACACAGTGTACATCCAATTATACTGAAAAGGCAGCTAGGTAAGTGTACCCAACTATTAGTAATGTTACTGAGATCATCGTTGGATTGAAGGATTATTCCCTTGGACTGGAGAAGTGCCAATGCCCCCCCCCCCCCGATCCATAAGGAAGAAACCAAAGTCATAAATGGGTATTCATCAGAGTGGATTAACGTAGCAAGTGCCCCCCCCAGTGATCAGTGCTTAGTCCTCTCCCTTGCTATTATCTTCTTAAATGATGTTGATACGGGAAAAGAGGCAGAACTATCAAAGTCTGCTGATGACTTCAAGGTTGGGAGAGTGGTTAACAATCAGAACCAGGCTTATGCTGTCTACAAAAGGATTTGAACTGAGTGAAAATGTGGCTTAACAAGTTAATTAATGTACACAGTGTATTATATTTCAGGCTGTTAACAAACAGTAATAATTTGTGAATTATAAAAAAAAAAGTAACTACTTATGTATGAACTGAAAGCATTTCATTTAATTTCTACACATCTACCATATTCCCATTTATTCCCATAATCAGCATATGACAATAAACAATATCCAGTGCTTCAGCTACATTATATGATATGCGGATAGCCTGTGTGATATATATGAAAAAAAGAAAATTACTGAACTTCTATTAAGATTAATTTTAATGAAATTTGGGAAGGCTCAATAAATCATTCCAAATGAGCAAATTATAAAATTTCATGAAAATCCATCTACTGAGAGTAAAGTTATTATAAGCAGAAAGACAGAAAAAGAAGTAATAATTGCTAGATTTCTACTGGCCCAATTTTAATGAAATTGGGATTACTCCACAAATCTCTCTAACAGAGCAAAGTATAAAATTTTACAAAAATTCATCTACTAAGAGTCAAGTTATTACATGAAATGGACGGACAAAGAAATAATAATTGTTAAATTTCTACTGGCCCAATTTTAATGAACCATGGAATGGGCTTTACAAATTTTTCTAAAAGACCCAAATATAAAATATGAAAATCCATTCATTAAGGGTCAAATTACTACATGCAGATGGATGGTCATGAATGGATGGATGGACATGTTAGCATATAGGTGCACTGCACATATATGCTAACATGCTTAAAAATGAACACTATCAATGCTACGAAATGCACTTTTGCACTTTTGGAACAGAAGCCCAGAACTAGTTTACAGAAAGAGAAAGTAAAGGATGTCCCAAATGAGAGAGATTTGGAAATTATGATAAGAAAGACATGAAGTTTGTCATGTAGTGCAACCAGAGAGTAAGAAGGGCACATGGTGTTTTATGATTTATCAACATTTTGCAAGTAGAGAAAAGGAGGTCGTTATCACACTCTATAAGATAATGATTTGACCAACTTGGAATAATGTATCCAGGTGTGGAGACCAAATCAAAAAAAAAGTAGCTTCTATAGAATGTACAAAGAAGGCTGACTAGACTGATGAAGAATTCTAAGCATTGTCTCCATGAAGAACAATTATAAGATGTTTGCAGAGCACAGCAGCCAGACACCTTAGGGGGAATTTGAAGTGTATAATGCCTTGAGGGAATTTATAATAAGTTCTTGTTTATACTCCGACATGACCAACAGGTCAGTGGAGTTTACAATAAATCATCAAGTACAACATTAATAGTATTTATCAATAAAAAATGAGGGAGTAATATTCTATTGTCACCTGTCAGTGAGAGAAGAACTAGAGAGCACAACTATAAAATAGGGAGTAACAGAAGACTAAATATTAAGAAGTTTTTCTTTAGGTAGCATGTTGTGGAAGGTTGGAATAAGTCTGTCAAAATTCAAGGAAAAACTGGATAGGCACTTTTTTATGACAGGAATAATACATTTTTTTTCCATTTTTCTTTTTTGCAGCAGAATAAGTTTGCTCCTTACATAATTATGACATTTTAATACCAATACTAATGTTACTCTAATTCATGCAGCTTGTCAGTGTCTTCTTTATACTTAATATTTAAGAGTTAATTTCCATATATGTCTTTCACACTATTCTCAAGAACTGTTAAAAGCTATGTTTACAAAAAAGAAAGTAAGAGAGAGAATGTGTATGCCAGTAAATATAATTAAGAAGTTTTTAATGCTTACCACATAGCAGTACAGTCAAAATGTACCATCATCCATTTGGAAGGATTGAAAGAAAATGACTGAACATATTCAATACCATCCATCCATTTCTGAAATTCAGGGCAAATGAATGAAGTACCAGCATAAGCAGCATCAACATGCAGCCATATATTTTCAGCTTTACCTGAAAATTGAAAAAACATGCATTTATATGAAAAGAAGACAACTTGTCTCTCAGTATTTGAAGAATAATAACAAATTGTATATCACATCTGAGCAAAACAATTTTTGCCCCATGTTACAATTAAAGCAACAAGTGATAATTCTCTCTTACTTGGTTTCCATAATGTAAAATGATAAATAAATGAATGCAGAATTATCTTTATGTAGTGTAAAGGAACTGACTTGTAAAATCATCAGAATACAATTTAAAAAACTTGAATTATAAGAGCAAAAGATGTGAAAATATAAAACTACAAATATAAATCCAGCATATAATATAATATATAAATAAAGGTATAAAATGAAATGTATAAATAAAGATAAAAAAGTACAGGGCATCCTGCAATCTTATATGATAACTTCAGGAGGTGATTCATGAGGTCATTCTGAATAAAAAATATATAAAAATGGGTCTGCTTCTCAACAGTTGCTGATCTGGGTATTTGAAGTATAGCTTGACTTGAAGAATTTGTTATTGAAAAAAACATTTAGCATTAGAATTAGTAGAGGCATATGATGCAAAAAAGCAAACTTATATAACATCAGCCAAAAAAAAAAAAAAAAAAAACCTTTCCATTTCGCCTAATCATTAATTCCTAATGTTTATCTAGTTCTGCCAAAAAAATTCTACACATATATTCTACAACTGTCTTTCCTAAATTTGAATTTATGCCCTCCACAGGTGACTAATCTGGGCAAGAGGAAGAATCCCATCAGCATTGAGCTTGCTCAAACCATTCAAGGCCTTCTATACCTCAATCAGATCACCTCGCAGGTGCCTAGTCTCCAGATGCTGCAATTTGCAAAACTTCTTTGTAAGAGCAACCCTTTGTTCCATTCACCAATCTCACTGCCCTTCTCTGTACTCATTCAAGCAGCTCTACATCCTTCCTAAAATGAGGCCTCCAGACCTGTATGCAGTATTCAAGATGTGGCCTGGCCATTGCCTTATACAAGGGAGTAATCACCCCCTTATCCCTGCTAGCAAAATTCCTGTATATCATTGACAAGACACCATGAGCTACATTTGTAGACTGCCTGCACTGCTCAGAAAACTTCATATCTGACTGCACAATTACCCCCAGGTCTTTTTCATTCTCTACCACCCTGAGTGTAGCATTACATAGTTGATACATTACTCTGGGATTACTGCTACTCATATGCAGTACTTTACATTCATCAAAGTTAAACGTCAGTTGCCACCTTTCAGCCCATCTGCTCAACTTTTCTCGATCCTGTTGCAGTAGCGTAGTGTCATTAGTGCCATTAACAATCTTGCCAACCTTTGTATCACTTGAAAACTTGGACATTAAGCTTGATATACCTTCATCAATATCGTTGAATAATACAGAAAACAACAATGGGCCCGGCACTGAACCCTGGGGGCCTCCACTAATAACATTAGTCCATGTAGAGCAGTGTCCATTTATTACCACTCTCTGCCATCCCCACTCAACCATCCCTTTATCCATCATAGCGATTTGTCCTTAATGCCATACTGTTCCAATTTGTACAGTAGTTTTCCATGTGCAACAGTATCAAAAACTTTCCTGAAATCCAAGTACAGTACGTGCCAGTTATAATGATCACTGGTGATTAGAATCAGTTGCTGAATAGAATCAAATTTCCAAGAACCAATCCAAATCAATAAAATGCACTACTCTTATCATTGTTTACTAGAATCACATTTTCGGTTATAAGAATTAATTTTGAACACCTCTGTGATATTTTTCTAAAGCACATTTCCGGCGGTCACATTTATAGAGGTCACAACCATAAAACAAAAACAATTTGCAGTTTTTGGTTTATTGTGCTTTTCTGTTAGTGTAACAAACAGGTAGCAAACTCGATCTTATTCATTTGCGATAATACTGATAGCTGGAATTCTGTGTTTTCACGCTATTATGGTGAAATGTGTGTCCCTTTGCTGAAATCTGCTCTTCATTTCTATATCTAAACTTCGTCTCACTTGCGTGTGTTGTGTTAGTTCCAATTTGTGTGTGTGGTGTGCTTTGTTAGTGACTGATGCTTATCTTTTTTAATGTGTTTTAAATTTTATTACAAAAAAAAAGAAAAAAAAGTCAGTGAACAGAAAGAGAGTGAATTTGAGTATAAAAGATAAGTTACAAATTATAGAAACTTTCGATAAATTAAACTTAGGCAATATATCTCATAGGGAAGCGGCAGTAAAATTAGGAGTGCCTCAGTCATCTTTATCAAAATTGTTAAAATCACATCACACATTAAACATTAATGTGATTAGTAAAACCAGAAAAAGAACGTGCGAAGGGAAATGCTAAACAGTAGATGAAGCTCTGTTATTTAGGTTCAAACAGGCCAGCTCATTTAATGTGCCAATCAATCGTAGCATTCTTCTTCAAAAAGCTAATGATTTTGCTGAAAAACTACATGAAGGTGATGGATGGATAGCTGACAAGATGGAAGGAGAGGCATGATATTGTTTACAAAAAACTTCACAGAGAAAAACAGGATTCTGATTATTCTGCAGCTGACACCTGGTTGAAAACCTCTTGGCAAACTGTGTTAAGCACTTATAATCCTGAAGGCATTTTCAATACAGATGAAACGGGGTTGTACTACAGGGTGACCCCAGACCACTGAATGATTTTTAAAAATTCCCCAGTATCTGCAGGAAAGATCAAGGACAGGATTACAGTTCTTTTAACATGCAACATGATGGGAACAATCAAGATGAAGCCGTTAGTTATCGGCAAGAGTAAATTGTCTAGCTGTTTTAAAGGAGTGAAACAGCTGCCTGTTAAATGTGCCAAAAATACCAATGCTTGGATGACAGCTTCTTTATTTGAAGGTTATCTTTGTAAATGGGATTTGAAATTGGATAAGTAAAGCAAAAAAATTTCATTGGTTTTGGACAACTGCCCAGCAGTCTTTCTACCTTCAAATACCATATCACTGATTTAACCTCTCGACCAGGGAATAATAAAAACCTTTAAGACCTTTTATAGATCAGATATGAGGCGAAGAATCATCCAGTCTATAGATGAGAGTTTGAGAACATTATCCGATATCACAAAGAAAATAACTGTTCTAGATGCGCTCCATATGACAATGAGTGCCTGGAATGAAGTTTCCAAAACCTGCATTAGCAACTGTTTCAAAAAATGTGGATTAATTATTCATGATTAGCAACTAAGTCATGATACTGATCACGTTGAAAAGCCTGAAGACATGGGTGAACAGGAGTTTAATGATTGGGTGGACATAGATGGTGATCTAAAAGTTATTACAGCTTTAACAAATAAAGAAATTGCCCAGTGTGTTACTGATAATTTCGCCAAGGAAGAGGCGGGAAAAGATGAACCTGAATGAATTCCAGTTACAAAACGGCAAACTCGTGAAGCTATAGCCATCCTGAGGAGAGTGTTGGAAGAAACTGATGCAAGTGGTCGTAAATATAGACTGTTATACAATATTGAAAAATCTATAAATAGATTTTGTAGTGATAATTTAAAGCAATCTAAAATAAGTGAATATTTTAAATTATAACCATATTGCAAAGTATTATGTTTAATTATTATGTATATTAATTATGCTATGTACGTAAGTATAAATTAATTTCTATTTTGTTCGGAATGTAAAAATCGGAATATTCTTCCGATTTTTACGTATCATTTAATTGGTAATAAACCTTTGGCAATAAGTGTAAATTTGTGCTTTATATCTTTATTTTTATAGCCTCTGGATAATACCTGTTGATTTTCGCTTATTAGAATCGCCATTTATTAGAATCAAAATTCAATCTGAAAACGTGATCACTATAACCGGCACTGTATATGATATCAAAATTATTTTTTGCATCCAGTTCCTTTGTGACCTCATTGTAGTATCCAATGAAATTGGTCAGACAAGACTTCCCCTTAAAAAACCCATGCTGTGTCTGAACTATAACTGCAGTCTTGTCTAGATGATTCTGTAGTGCTTCTTTAACCAGTACCTCCATTAATTTCCCCTGAACAGAAGTTAAACTAACATGTCTGTAATTACTTGTGTCACCCTTTTATCCCGCTTTGTGAATTGGGGTCACATTTACACATCTCCAGTCCAAGGAGACCCTGAGTCCCTGAGTCCAAGGAAGCTCTCATAATTATGGCTAAGGGTTTGCTTACTTCCTTGGCTGTCTCCTTTAATGTAACTGCACTAGAAATTATACTAGAAAAAAGATTACATTACACTGTAGGGTTATCATCATCTTCAGCCATTTTCAATCCACTACAGGATGAAGGCCTCTCCAGCAACTTTCCAGTTCCTTTTGTGTTGTGCAATGGCCATCCATTTACTGCCCACAAACTCTTGAATTTCATCTGTATATCACTGTATATCACCATTGTGTTTTCCAGGTTTTTCTTTTAGCTCTCTTGTATACTATTCTTTTATTTTTTAGTCCATCTGTCATCATGTCTCTGGAGCTATGTGTCCTGCCCAAGTTAATTTCAGTTCTTTTGTTTTGATAAGAATGTCTTTTACTTGAGTTTGCTGCCCGATCCATGTGTTTTTCTTCTTATCCAACAGTCTAATTCCTAATATAATTCATTCCATTTTTTTGCTGCGTAGTTTCCAGCTTCTCTTCCATTCTTTTGGCGGGTGCCCAAATTTCACTTCCATAAGTCATTGTGGGGGTATACATTGGTTCATTATTTTACATTTAAGACAAATTGGGATATTGCTCCTCAGTACCTCCCCTGAGCTTCCTTGGACTCAGGAGAGGTACCCACAGACTGGAAATGTGCAAATGTAACCCCAATTCACAAAGGAGGATCAAAGGCTGACACAAGTAATTATAGACCTGTGAGTTTAACTTTTGTTCCAGGAAAATTAATGGAAGCACTGGTTAAGGAAGCACTGCAGG
The DNA here is from genome assembly GCF_048544385.1 of Mastigoproctus giganteus. Lineage (NCBI taxonomy): Eukaryota > Metazoa > Arthropoda > Arachnida > Uropygi > Thelyphonidae > Mastigoproctus > Mastigoproctus giganteus. The sequence continues at coordinate 80,491,285 of NC_143583.1, read as the reverse complement.
ATCATCTTGACAAGAATTCAGTTATAGCTCAGACACAGCATGGTTTTGTTAAGGGAAGGTCTTGCCTGACCAATTTGATTGGATACTATGTTGTAGTTACAAAAGAATTGGATGCAAGGAATAACTCTGATATTATATATTTGGATCTTAGAAAGGCTTTTGATACTGTTGCACATGGAAGACTGCTACACAAATTGGAGCAGTGTAGCATTGGTGGCAAATTTTTGCTATGGATAAAGGGATGGTTGAGTGGCAGAAGACAGAGAGTGGTATTTAATGGACACTGCTCATCGTGGACTAATGTTATTAGTGGAGTCCCTCAGGGTTCAGTGTTGGGTCCATTGTTGTTTTCTGTATTTATAAATAATATTGATGATGGTATATCAAGCTTAATGTCCAAGTTTGCAGACGATAGAAAGGTTGACAGGGTTGTTAAGGACGCTAGTGATGCTATGCTGCTGCAACAGGATCTGGAAAGGTTGAGCAGATGGGCTGAGAGGTGGCAAATGAAGTTTAACATTGAAAAATGTAAAGTACTACATATGGGGAACAGCAACCCCAGAGCAATGTATCAACTCTGTGGTACTACACTGACAGTGGTAGAGAATGAAAAGGACCTGGGGGTAATTGTGCAGGCAGATATGAAGTTCTCTGAGCAGGGCAGACAGGCTGCAAGAGTAGCTTATGGTGTCTTGTCAATGATATACAGGAATTTTTCTAACAGGGATAGGGAGGTGATTATTCCCTTGTATAAGGCAATGGTTAGGCTGCACCTTTAGTACTGTATACAGGTCTTGAGGCCTCATTTCAAGAAGGATGTAGAATCGTTGGAACGAGTACAGAGAAGGGCAACAAGATTAGTGAATGGAACAAAGGGGTGCTCTTACAAAGAAAGGCTTAAGTTTTGCAAATTACAGTATCTGGAGACTAGGCACTGGCGAGGTGATCTGATAGAGGTGTACAAAGCCTTGAATGGTTTGAGCATGCTCAACGCTGATGGGATACTGCCTCTTGCTCAGAATAATCACCTGAGAGGGCATAAATTCAAATTGAGGAAAGAGAGATGTAGGATAGATGTGCAGAAATTTGTCTTTAGCCAGCAGGTAGTTGGTTAGTGGAACAGACTTCCATCCCTTGTTGTGGAAGTTGATAGCCTAAATAAATTTAAGGTTCAGCTGGACAGATATCTCGAACAAACGGAGGGCTGAAGTGGAAGGGTTTTTTTTTTTTTTTGGCTGATGCTGCATAAGCTTGCTTTCTTGAATCATATGCCTCTGCTAATGCTAATGCTAGTAAGTGACTATATTTCCTGAATGGTATCCATCCAAAATTTATTTATTCTTCTCTCGACTTCCAGCCATTTATCATTATTACTGCAAATGACTTGTCAAAGATAAGTATATGAATCCACCTTTTCAATTCCTGCTCTTTCAATGATTATATCCCTTTCTGTGGCATACTCATTCATCATTACTTTTGTTTTAACCATATTTATCTTTAGTCTGAAATCCTTACTAACTCTGCATAACTGATTAAGATTTTCCTGTAATTCTTTGAGATCATGGCTTATGATTACAATGTCATCTGAAAATATAAATGGTTTAAGTATTCTTCATTCACATTGACTCCTTTCTGTGACCAGTCCAATCTTCTGAAAGCTTCTTCAAGGGCAGCAGTAAACAACTTCAATCTCTTACTTGGTTTCCATAATGCAACAATGATAAATAAACGAATGCAGAATTATCTTTATGTAGTGTAAAGGAACTGGCTTGTAAAATCATCATAATACAATTTAAAAAACTTGAATTATTAACTTGAAATTGGAAATTATAGACCAATTAGCTTGTTCTCCCACATCCACAAATGCTAGTCATTTTATATTCACTTGCTTTGTCCATTAGCTGTGATATTATTTTGTGAAGGTGATCCATAGTTGAGAATCCTGCCCTAAAGCCAACTTGCTCTTTAGGTTGATTCTCATCAACTATTCTTTCTAATCTGTTAGTAATGACCCTTGTGAACAACTTGTAGATGTGGGACAACAAGCTAATTGTTCTATAATTTCCAATTTCTGATTATCTCCTTTCTTAGGCAGCAAAATTATGATTGCATTATTCCACTCCTTAGGCATCACGCCTTTCCTAATGTATTTTGTGAAGAGTCTCACCAGTTTCTGTGCCATGTCTTTTCCTCCTAATCTTAACAACTCTACAGTAACTTCATCTTCACTTGGACTTTTTGATTCTTCATTTTCTTCAGTGCATGTTCTACTTCATCAGGAAGGATATCGGGTATGTTGTGATTCATCATCCCCACTACTGGAATCATTCCTTTGCTCCTTATATAATACTTTTGCCTTCTCTGCTATTACTATTTGAATTATACCTTCTCTGCTATTTATAAGTACACCATCACTATTCTTCAGATTCAGTATCATTTGTTTTTCTGTATTACTGCTCATGACTGCTGATTTAAGTCCTTTGTTTTCCCTTAATGCTTGTTCTACTTTTCATGTGTTAAATCTTCTTATGTCCTCTCTCAGTCTCTTTCTAATAGCTTTGCATAACTCAGTATACTTAATTTTCGCCTTGTCGGTGTTTATCTAGCTCTTCATTTGTCATTTTCAGTTCATCACGACAAGTATTTCTTGACTAATTTTTTTTTATTTGGATTTCTTTTTACCTATAAGTTTCTTGGGCTTTATCACTTTCAGAAAGTTGTATTCCTCATCGATGTCTTGATCCTGACAGGTCTGCAGAAGCTGAAATTCTCAAATTCAGGGTGTGTTAGGTGTGCAGTGCATACCCACGGAATCGCAATGTCACTGATATTATATTTCTGCATTTTTTTTTCTGTTAAAGACTCCCCTAATTGTTTGCTGGCTTCGCATGATTCCTAAAATTAAATCCAATATACAATGTTTCATGAAGAGAAGAAGTTTCAGTGCGTAAACATCATATCACATTCACGTTAATAGCCTGGGTGTGTGGTCTCAAATACAGACACCTTTGAGCCCTCTAAACAGACATACAGATGGTGCAGCAGGTCAAATTCTTAGCCTTCCAGTGGTTTTAAACTACCCAGAAGGCATGGCAGGGTGTGCACTGAGACAACAGCACCCAGAAGTAGTTAGTTGTTGTGAATGGCTATTGTGTGAAGCAATCCAATTCAATGCTGTCACTTGTCAAGAGTTGCTGTTTTTGTTTCCTGACTTTTGTCTGTTTTGCGTGTGTAAAGTGTGAACTGATGTGTTTATGACACCGAATTAGAGAAGTTTTTAATATACACTTATATTTATATTTAAATGTACATTTATAATTTTTTTAGATATAATTTATAGCTGTTTTGCCCATATTTACAATGGGAAACAGTGTTGATGATGTACTGAATGTCCCGTTTTCTGCCAGAGCTTTTGGAAGAGGAGGAAATCTCTAGCTTGTCCTCCTCTTCCAAATTTACTATGCAAGCACAAAGATGCAAAAACTGAGTAATAAGACATTTCTCTGTTTCACAATACAATACAGTAGAATGGTTAACTGGATATGAAGTGCGGTCAAAACTTTTTTGTTTATTATTCTCCAAAGAGAAAAGTGTTTGGAATAAGTATGGGTATTCCGATCTTAATTATTTAGTCACAGCAGTGCAAAAACATGAGTGCTTCCAACCACATGTTCAGTCATTTTTAAATCTTAAGATGTTTGGAAAACAAAGAATTGACACTCTCATTGACAGTCAAATAAAAACTGAAATTAGCCATCATAATCAACAAGTAAAGAAAAACAGAGACATTTTAAAAAGATTAATTGATGCGGTATGTTATTTGGCTAAGCAAGAGCTTCCTTTTGAGAGATGCTCATGATAAGTCTGAAGATTCAGCAAATTGTGGGAATTATATAGAATTTTTAAATGTGCTTCATGAGTATGATCCTCTTTTAGACAGTAATTTAAAGGAACTGACTGTATTTTACAGAACTTCTTCCACAGTACAAAATGATATCATTAATACTATATCTGATGTGGTTAAAGATGCTATAAAGAAAGAAATTTCTTCTGCTACATTTGTGGCCATTCTTCTGGATGAAACTTCTGATGTCATGTCAAAATTGCAGCTGTCAACTGTTTTCTGTTTTGTCCATAATGGGCAGGGCAAACATACGAAAGGTTCATCAGATTTACAGGCATAAGTGATGATAGAATGTCTAATGGTCTTTTTAAGCATGTTGTAAACAGAGTTGAGGAATTTAATATTAAGGACAAGTTATGATGGTGCCTGTATCACGAATGGGCATATTAATGGGTTGCAAAATAAAGTTATCGAGGATTATCCTTTAGCAATATTTATGCATTGTTACACCCACATTTTGAATTTAGTTCTGAAGCTCTCAAATATGAAGGTATGTAGATTGTTTTTCCAAACTATCAGTGGATTGCCAACATATTTTTCTAAATCAAAAAAAAGAGTGAATGCTTTGCAAGATTTTGTTGCTAAAAATTGCCCTCCGTCGAACCAACCAGATGAAACTCTACTTTCGGTTAACACAGTAAAACGTCACAGAATTCAACTTATTGAATTCTTTGAACACATTTTGGAGAATTCTGGGGAATGGGATGTGAATGCTGTAATCAAAGCTTGTGGTTTTTTGTATTTCTTGCAATATTTTCAAACAATTTTGTTGCTAGAAATTTTTTCTGTTCTGTTTGGCTATTAGTATTAGTAACGGCCGCATGGTGCAAGAAAGCCTATGGCTTATGCTGCACCAGCCAAAAAAAAAAAAAATGATAAAAACAAAAAATAAATAAATAAATAAAATAAATAACTAAATAATAATAATTAATAAATAAAAAAAATAAAATAAAAAATAAATAAAAAGGAAATTAAACCTATCATCCTATGCGCTTCCCTTACCCGAAAGTACTACCAGATGACCTTTGAATTTCCCCAAACTGTCGGCCTCTACCACCCATGAAGGCAACTTATTCCAGTAATTTACAACTTGCTGGCTAAAATAAAACTTCCTGCAGTCCAATCTAAACATTTCCCCCCCCGTAATTTGAATTTATGTCCCCTAGTTCTAGCATCATTTATAATCTTGAAAATTTTGTCCTCATTCATTTTACTGATGCCTCTCAGAGCCTTAAACACCTCAATCAAATCTCCTCTAAGGTGTCTAGTTTCCAAACTCTGCAACCCACATATTCAAAGTCTTTCTTCATAAGGACACCCTTTTGCCGATCTCACTAGGCGAGTTACCCTTCTTTGCACCCTTTCAAGAAGCTCGATGTCTTTCTTTAGGTGCGGTCTCCATACTTGAACACAGTATTCCAAGTGTGGTCTTAACATAAGCCTTATATAATGGGATTATCACGTCCCTATCTCTACTTGCAAAAGTTCGATAGATCATCGATAGGACACCATGGGCTTTCCTTGCAACCTGTTTACAATGCTCAGAGAATTTCATGTCTGACCGTATCGTAACACCCAAGTCCCTTTCCTCCAGTACTGGGTTTAGTTGAACTCCACCAAGTGAATAAGTTTTTTTGGGATTACTGTTTCCCAGGTGTAATACCTTACACTTTGTTGGATTAAAGCACAGCTGCCATTTTTCTGACCATTCCTGAAGTCTATCTAGGTCTCTCTGAAGAAGCTCAGCTTGACAGTGATCATTAACTACTCTACCAATTTTAACATCATCTGCAAATTTAGACATCACGCCCTCTATCCCTTCATCAATGTCGTTTATGAAAATTAAAAACAACAGTGGTCCTAATACTGATCCTTGGGGAACCCCACTTCTTACATCAACCCAATCTGAGGAATAGCCATTTATCACAACCCTCTGCCTCCTGCCCTGAAGCTATCCTTCTATCCATCTAAGGATTTTCCCAGTGATTCCAACCTGTTCCAGCTTATAAAGCAACCGCTCATGTGGGACTGAGTCAAAAGCTTTGCTGAAATCTAAATAAACAATGTCGAAATTATTCTCTAAATCCAGCTCGTGAGTGACCCTTTCGAAATAGCGAACCAGATTTGTTAAACATGATTTTCCCCTTACAAAATCATGCTGAGTATCCTTGAGAATTTCAATTCGATCCAAATGATCCTGAATTCCACCCTTGATCATTGCCTCCATGATTTTCCCAACTACTGAAGTCAGACTGACAGGTCGATAATTTCCAACTTCACTTTTAGAGCCACCCTTATGTATGGGAGATACATTTGCACTTTTCCAATCCAAGGGAATCTCCCCAGAGTCTAGTGATGTTCGCATAATTAGCCTCGATGGTTCAATGCACTCGCTTGCCACCTCTCTTAAGATTATAGGGTATATTCCATCAACTCCAGGAGCCTTACTGGTCTGTAGGCTCGAAAGTTTTTTCATTAAACTGATGTCTTGAATAATATACTGCAAATTTCATCCTATGATATATTGTACTATTGTGAAAAGGTGCAAGATACTATGAAACAGCTTATAAATGACAAGGAACATGGATCTGATAATATTTAGGTTTCTGCAAAGGAAAAGCATATAGCTGATGAGCCGAAGCCTAAAAAACAAAAAGGATCTGAAGAAGAGGAGAAGAGCGTGTGCCTTCGATTATACCAGAGAATAGTCGATACATGTGCCTGGAAATGGAAGAAAGATACTCTTCACTTTTGAAACTTGAATTTTTTCAACTCCTTTGCAGCGAAAGATATGATCAGTATGTGAAAACTTTTCCTGATGGTATTCTAGAAAAATTAAAGGATTTCCATGGATCAGATTTTGACTACATGTGCTTGAAAAATGAACTAAAAGTACTCTTTTCTTTTGATGAATTTGCGAGGAAACCAGTGCATCACCCATTAAAATTCATGCAAGATAATCAACTTCAGGTTGCATTCAAGGAAATTTATAAATTAGCGGAACTTATCATGACGATTCTGAGTTCTACTGCTACAGTGAAGTGTTATTTTTTGGCTATGAGAGAATACATACGTGTTATAGAGAAACACAAATGCAAGAAAGGTTATGCAGCCTAAGTTTACTTGCCATTGAAAAGACATTGCTGGTGGAACTGAATAAAAGACCTTCATTTTATGATGATGTGTTAACACAATTCCTAAGGCAAACAGGAGATTATAACTGGTGTATAAATAAATAAGTAAAATGAGTTTTTTAAGCCTTTCTTTGATTCAATCCAGAAAAATAATATTTTTCCAAGTGATTACTTTTTGAGATTTCTGTGCATATATGGTTGTATTTAAAAAGTCGTAACAAAATACAGATAATTCGTGCCTCACTCTAGTATTTGCCAATGATATTCTAACCCTCTGTAAACGCTCTGTGCTTCTCACATAAACTGCATGCATGACGAATAGTTACTGTTTATTTGATGGGGAACCTTTATGTTATCCATAATTATGGACTGTGTAGTTAAAATTATATTAGTTAGTAAATTAAAGTATTGTTGTTGTTGTTGTTGTTTGGTTTTTAGGAGCATTAGCAACTAAGGCCATATTGCTCCGGGATATGCGGTGGTCATTCCCTGACCTTTTCACATCCTCCGTATTTGGTGGTGATGGGCTCGAACCCCGGTCTAATCAAGAAGCGTGTGCTATGCACTGCTGCTCCTTCCCGCCTGGCTACGGAGGCGCCTAATTAAAGTATTCAAAATTATTCTACAATTAATTGCATTGGACCAATTAAGAAGAGAGCTGCTGCACTATGCACTCTTAAAACTTTCACACGTCGATAAAAATGCAATTGTGTGTTAAAATTAACACGTGAATTTTGTAGCGTGGGTTCCATAAAATTCTCCCTCCGCCTCCAATAAAAGCACACCGAACCTAAATGGGCATGCGGCCACTGCTGCTTTTACTCCTCTTCTGTTATTTCAAAGATTGTATTATTTACACGAGTCAGTTTTTTTCCTTTCTTTTCTTACATCTATATCAAGTGTGTGTCTTATCATTCTGTGATCACTTCCAACATTTAACTTGTTCCAGATGGTAACGTTGTTCACAATATATCTTGTGTTAGTGAGGATGAAGTCAATTTTATTAGTTGTCAATCCATTTGGGCTCTTCCATGTCCACTTTCTGTTCACTCTTTTCTTGAAAAAAGTGTTCATTACTGACCTTGAGATTCTGCAAATTCCACAAGTCTTTTGCCTCTTTCATTTCTTTCACCAATTCCAAAATTTCCTATAGTTTCCATTTCTGTGCTGTTTTGTCTATTTCCAACCTTAGCATTGAAGTCCTCCATAATGATGGTGTAGTGAGTTTTCTGTTCATATAGAAGTCTCTCAATTTCAGTGTACATTTCTTCAATCTCTGAATTATCGTGGCTCAATGTTGGTGTGTATACCATTATAACTTTTAGTTTGTACCTCTTATAAATCCTGAGTAGTAGTCTTGACACCCTTGGTGATGTACTTCTGAATTCTAAAATGTTTTTAATATCTTTATGGAACAGAAAGACAACTCCATCTCCACTCTTTTCACTATTTCCATTGGTGTACAGCAGATTTCCACTTTATAAACTTGTAAGTGATTCATTTCTTCTTCTTGTTTCAGCCAAGCGGATGATATTCCAATTCACATTTTCCAATTCCTTTTCCACCTCTAATATCCTGTCTTCACTGATGAGCAATCTTACATTGTAACAGGCCAAGTTCAGTTTCTGTGCATGGCAGCCTGGTCATACCCAGAGATTCTTTGCACCCTCTGCTTCCACACTGATCCTCTCGCTGCTGTAAGAGGGAGAGTGAAAGCCACTGGGGACTAAGCACCATTTGTTTCACTGTGTTGTCAAATTTAATAAACTGTTGGAGGGTTTGGTCTTTTCCTCTTCACGCTAACCAGGCACCTTGAAGAAAACCACTCTATACATTCACTGCCACCAAGGTGACATAACAGGGCTTACCAACAAGAGGGTGTGCATGAGTAGATTTTAGGGAGGCATTTAGGAGAAGGCCAACTGGACTTCTGGACTTCAATCTGAAATTCTTCAGTGTCGGAAGTGTGCATTCTTCATCAGAAAACAAATGGCATGCTCACAATTATTTCTTTCATGACACAGTATAAGCTGTTTTCTAGCTCAAGTGCTACTGGTGTATTAGTGGCTATAAACTCCATGTCTGATATACACGTGTATGTAAATGATACATTTCAAATACCTATATTTCTGAAACCATCCAGTTTGTTTGTTATTTGGTTTTTAGGAGCATTAGCAACTAAGGTCATATTTCTGTGGGGATATGCGGTGGTCATTCCCTGACCTTTCTGCATCCTCCATATTTGGTGGTCACGGGCTCGAACCCCAGTCTAATCAAGAAGCGTGTGCTATGCACTGTTGCTCCTGCCCACCTGGCTATGGAGGTGCCAACCATTCAGAATCAGATGCACATTGATATAACACTTTTTGCTCAGGATGACTTTAAAAATCATCTGAAGTTGTGACATAAAGTCACAAGACATCCATTATAAATAAAAATGAATAAAATGTATAAATAAATTTTATATATCAATCATATTTTCCAATTCTGATTACTTTGTATCACCTTTCAAAACATGTTTGTGTTCATGTTCTGAATTCACCTGTATATATATGAAGTATATCAAAGATAATACAGTGAAATATCCAAAATCAAAAAATTCAGAAAATGATGCTTCTCTGTTAATACCCATATTCTGGCTATATTTATAAAAATGAGCAGACATAGCAACAAACCTGATAATCAGCAAATTTATTTCTCAGATTGGCCATTTGCCAAAGCAGCATGCTAGAGCTGATTGTGCAGAGCCATAAATGTTTTCACTGCTCTCCAACAATGTCGAGAATTTTTATTATTATTATTTTAAGTAGTAGTAATAGTAGTGGCAAATGATGCAAGAAAGCAAGCTTATAGAGCATCAGTCCGAAAAAAAAAAAAGAAAAGAAAGTCAACACTTCCCATTTCACCTGTCCATTCCTTCTAACAGTCTACTTCTTTGAATTTATTCACTCCGTCTACCTCTATAACACCAGAGTTTGTTCCAACAGTCAACCACCATCGGCTTTATCCTGCTGGCAAAATTCTTGTATATCATTGACAAAACCCCATGTGCTGTCCTGGCACCTGTCTACACTGCTCAGAGAACTTCATATCTGACTGTACAATTACCTACAGATCTTTTTAATTCTCCACCACACTGAGTATCATACCACACAGTTGGTACATTAATCTGCTACCCATATAAAGTACCTTGCATTTTTCAATGTTTTCATTCTTCAATTGCCCTTTCTCAGCTCATCTGCCTAACTTTTCTAGATCCTGTTGCAGTGACATACTGTAATTTCTGTCATTAACCACCCTATCAACCTTTGTATCATCTGAAAACTTGGACATTAAGCCTGATATGCCTTCATAAACCATTAATAAATATAGAAAACAGCAACAGGCCTAGCAAAATTACTATAGGAGACTCTGCTAATAATGTTAGTTGAAGAAGAGCACTACCCATTGATAATTACTGTCTATCTTCTCCTACTCAATCATCCCTTTAACCACAGCAGCAACTTGCCCTTAATACCACACTACTCCAATTTGTATAGCAGTCATTTATATGCTTTCATGTCATGTACTGTCTATTGCTATTTGTGAACAAGATTAGCAAATCATTGATTATAAAAAATGGATTAATTAGAACTACATGTTTCCAATATTTGTACTGGATTGAGGTACCCATATAAAGAAACACATTTGTATTAGTATTAGCCACATAGTGCAAAGAAACCACAAGCTTCTGATGCATTGGCCAAAAAAAAAAAAAAAATTAAAGTAAATAAGAAAATACAAATTATGTGCTTCTCTCCTCACATAAATAACTATTCAGTTGACCTTTGTATTTCCTCAAACTGCCAGCCTCAACTACCAACTTGTTCCAGTAATCAATAACTTGCTGTAATTTATTCCCAGTCTAATCAAGAAGCGTGTGCTATGCACTGTTGCTCCTGCCCACCTGGCTATGGAGGTGCCAACCATTCAGAATCAGATGCACATTGATATAACACTTTTTGCTCAGGATGACTTTAAAAATCATCTGAAGTTGTGACATAAAGTCACAAGACATCCATTATAAATAAAAATGAATAAAATGTATAAATAAATTTTATATATCAATCATATTTTCCAATTCTGATTACTTTGTATCACCTTTCAAAACATGTTTGTGTTCATGTTCTGAATTCACCTGTATATATATGAAGTATATCAAAGATAATACAGTGAAATATCCAAAATCAAAAAATTCAGAAAATGATGCTTCTCTGTTAATACCCATATTCTGGCTATATTTATAAAAATGAGCAGATATAGCAACAAACCTGATAATCAGCAAATTTATTTCTCAGATTGGCCATTTGCCAAAGCAGCATGCTAGAGCTGATTGTGCAGAGCCATAAATGTTTTCACTGCTCTCCAACAATGTCAAGAATTTTTATTATTATTATTTTAAGTAGTAGTAATAGTAGTGGCAAATGATGCAAGAAAGCAAGCTTATAGAGCATCAGTCCGAAAAAAAAAAAAGAAAAGAAAGTCAACACTTCCCATTTCATCCGTCCATTCCTTCTAACAGTCTACTTCTTTGAATTTATTCACTCCGTCTACCTCTATAACACCAGAGTTTGTTCCAACAGTCAACCACCATCGGCTTTATCCTGCTGGCAAAATTCTTGTATATCATTGACAAAACCCCATGTGCTGTCCTGGCACCTGTCTACACTGCTCAGAGAACTTCATATCTGACTGTACAATTACCTACAGATCTTTTTAATTCTCCACCACACTGAGTATCATACCACACAGTTGGTACATTAATCTGCTACCCATATAAAGTACCTTGCATTTTTCAATGTTTTCATTCTTCAATTGCCCTTTCTCAGCTCATCTGCCTAACTTTTCTAGATCCTGTTGCAGTGACATACTGTAATTTCTGTCATTAACCACCCTATCAACCTTTGTATCATCTGAAAACTTGGACATTAAGCCTGATATGCCTTCATCAACCATTAATAAATATAGAAAACTAATAATCCCTCTTAGAGCCTTATAAACTTCAATCAGATCCCTATAAGGTGCCTTGGTGCCAATTTCTACAACATAACTGAAATCTTTCCTCATACAGTTGCCATTTTGCCAATCTCACTATAAGAATTGTCCATCTTTGGACCTTTTTAGGAAACTCAATGTCTTTTGATGTGAAAACATCTATGGCAGCACTAGAGTAAAATCGATTGGTAACGAAATTTTCTTACGGTAACAAAAATAACGCAATTTATTGTTAACAAATTTTTTTACAGAAATGACACAATTGACATCACTTCCTATTAGGTGGCTGTTAGATTTTAAATGATGCAAATGATGTCCCTTCCTAAATGGTGCTAACAATGCCAACTCAGTCACTAATATTGATTTGGTACAGTAAGTAGTTGATTCAGTAGATTTGGAAATGAAGTCACTTCCTAAATGATGCCAACTCAGTCATTAATGTTGATTCAGTAGAGTAAGCAGTGGGTAGTAATATTATGTAAGAATAAAAGCAGAATATTATTCAAGAAAGCTGGTAGTACTATTATGCAGGAATAAAATGCAGACTTTAATAAAATCTGCTTCAGATTTTGATCAACATCAACCTTCTAAGTAGAATAAGTTTCGATCAAACCGTTCAAAATTTTAAACGGTTTTACTCTAGTGCTGCCATAAATGTTTTCACATAAAATAAAACATCTTTCGTGTGTTTAGGGTACACACGCTACTTTTTTTTTTTCAGACGAGGTCTCCATACTTGGATGCAGTATTCCAAATGGGGAATATCAACCCAAAAATAACTTACACACTTATTGGGGTTGAAATAAAAATGGTAGAGGAAGAAAAGGATGTGGGAGTTATGACACAGGCAGATATGAAGTAGATATAAAGTGACAACCCAGTTGCGAACCCTTATACCTCTGGGTATCTACCTCAAAAGCTATTTCCTCACTGACGAAATAGCTTTTTTTCAAATAGCTTTGAAACAGTGCTATCTGACAATATGAGATGTTACAATAATAGTAGTAGTAGTAGTAGTAGTAGTGGCACTTGATGCAAGAAAGCAAGTGTAGGAGCTTATGCAGCATCAGCCAAAAAAAAAAAAAAAATCACACCATACCCTCCAATTGCCTGTCCAGTTCCTCCTTAAATTTATTTAACCTATCAACTTCCACAACGACAGATGGAAGTTTGTTCCAGCAATTAACCACCCGCTGGCTAAAGGCAAATTTCCGCACATCTATTCTACATCTATCCTTTCTTAATTTGAACTTATGTCCCCGTAGGTTCGTATTCTGAACAAGTGGGAGGATCCCATCAGAATTCAGCGTGCTCAACCCATTCAAGGCCTTATAGACCTCAATCAGATCACCGCGCAGGTGCCTAGTCTCCAGCCACTGCAATTTGCAGAACTTAAGCCTCTCTTGGTAAGAGGATCCCTTCATTCCCCTCACCAATCGTGTTGCTCTTCTCTGTACACGCTCAAGCAAATCTACATCCTTCCTAAAATGAGGCCTCCAGACCTGTACGCAGTACTCAAGGCGTGGCCTGACCATTGCCTTATACAGAGGGACAATCACCTCCTTTTCCCTGCTAGCAAAATTCCTATATATCATTGACAAAACCCCATGACCTGCCCTAGCAGCCTGTCTACATTGCTCAGAAAACTTCATATCTGACTGCACAATTACTCCCAGGTCTTTTTCATTTTCTACCACCTTAAGTGTAGTACCACACAGTTGGTACGTTTCTCTGGGGTTACTTCTACCCATATGCAGTACTTTGCATTTGTCAAGGTTAAACTTCAGTTGCCACTTCTTAGCCCATCTGCCCAAATTATCTAGATCCTGTTGCAGTAGCACACTGCCATTACTGTCATTAACAACCCTGCCAACCTTCGTGTCATCTGCAAACTTCGACATTAAGCCTGATATACCTTCATCAATATCATTGATAAATATACAAAACAACAGTGGACCCAACACCGAACCCTGTGGGACTCCACTAATAACATTAGTCCACGAAGAGCAGCACCCATTGATTACCACCCTCTGTCTTCTCCCACTTAACCATCCTTTTATCCATTGTAGCAACTTACCCTTAATACCATTCTGCTCCAATTTGTACAGTAGTCTTCCATGCGCAACAGTGTCAAAAGCTTTCCTGAAATCCAAGTATATGATATCAAAATTATTTTTTGCATCCAGTTCCTTTGTGACCACATCATAATAACCAATCAAATTTGTCAGACAAGACTTTCCCTTAACAAACCCATGCTGTGTCTGAACTATTGCTGCAGTCTTGTCTAGATGATCCTGCAATGCATCTTTAACCAGTGACTCCATTATTTTACCCGGAACAGAAGTTAAACTAACTGGTCTGTAATTATTCGTGTCACCCTTCGAACCTCCTTTGTGAATTGGGGATACATTTGCACATCTCCAGTCCGTGGGAACCTCCCCTGAATCCAAGGATGCTCTCATAATTATGGCTAAGGGTTTGCTTAGTTGCTTTGCCGCCTCCTTTAATATAACTGGATAGATCCCATCCGCCCCAGGTGCCTTTCTTATGTTTAACTTCAACAATTTCTCCTCCACTTTGCTCTCAGTTATTACAAAATCATTAAGCACACTGCTACAATTTGATAACCTTCTTCCATTTTCAAACTGTAATGATTCCTCACGTGTGAATGTAGATGCAAAATACTCATTCAGTTTGTTTGCTATCTGAGCAGGATCATCAACAGTCGAACCATCGATGTCAAGTGGACCAATCATATTCAGCCCCTTCCTTTTAGAGTTTATATAAGTAAAGAAATCCTTGCTGTTTTTCTTAGCATCTTTTGCCAAAGATTTCTCGTAATCCGCCTTTGCCTGCCGAACCTCCTTTGTGACCTGATTACAGACTAGCTTATATCTGCTACAGGCTTCTGCGTCGCCTGATAATTTATATGCATCCCATGCATTTTTCTTCTCTGACACGAGTCTCATTAGTTCATTTGATAACCATTTAGGCCTAAACCTTGAACAATATTTCTTCATCGGTATGAAAAGTCTAGTAGCTTCCACGATTAATTCTGTAACTTTGGTTTATCTAAAAAATTCAACTATATCATAGTTGAATTTTTTAGACAAATTCAACTAATTAATGTCATAGTTTGAATTTTACATAGTTTTAGGCTTTCTGCTCTAAAATATTATTATTTACGAAGTAAAGTTTGTAAACAACACATGACATCCTTTCTTTCACTAGTAGTTACTCTTAAGATAGCAAAAACTGCTAAGGGGGTAAACTAGGCAAAAATATACATGAACTGATAAGTGATTTATGGATAAATCATGAAAATTTTCAATTCGGTACTATGATACAGTGTTGAATTCAGAGCATCTGCACCGAGGGAGAATGTAAAGTTTGGGGATACATGTAGTATATGTGTATACTTTTTATTATCATTTAATATTTACAACATATGTATATGTTACAAACAAATCTGTATATTTACATTTATGCATATTTATGTATAAATATAAATTTAAAATATGCATAAATATAAATTTATGCATAATATGCATATTTATAAATGTTATCATAAGAGAATATGAGAAAACAAAATAGGAGACAAAAGGAAATATTTATTATTTAACATCTAAATACCAATAATCAGTTCACAAAAACCAAATTACTAACAATAATCACAGTTTAATAATATGAAAATTACCAATTAAAATTTGCAAAAAAAAAAAAAAAATTATACAAATTATAATCAAATATGCAAGTACTGTATTGTAATAAATGTATTCTTCTTTGCATTTTCTTTGAGTGTGTATCAATCACTTCATTTATTAATTTTTCCAATAACTCATGCAGGCCCTCTAAGCTGATCTATATGCAATGTTGCAATATTACAGTACAGATGCATATATAATAAAAAAAATTGTGTGTGTCCCTGTATGCATGAAAGATGTTTTATGTGTAAACATTTTTGACGACACCTACTAAATTTCAAACAGCTAGAACTGAAATCATGAATGATGAAATTTATGCTCACGCCCACTACTTACTCTACCGAATCAATGTTAGTGACAAATAAGATACACATAACCGCTGCTTACTCTACCAAATCAATGTTTGGAAGAGGTTAGATCAATAGCCCAATTATCCATTTCATTGTAGTCATTTGTTGAATATTGTGATTGCAACAATACAAGTATTTGTATTGTTACAATAATACAATCATATTGGATCATGTTGCTCTGTCATGCTTTGTTGCAAATTACACATGCAGCGCTATGAGATCCGCAAGAAATGACAGTATCCATGCATAATACGCTATCGAAACTATGGCTTGGCTCAGAATCTCAACGAGTACAAGTGAGAGATGGTAACACTGCACATTCCATTTTTCTTAACACTATCTGTTTCAGAGATAGTGTCAGAAATGAAATATGTCAAGATCTACGACGACAATGAAAGGCTCACACTAAATCATAAATTGTATGAATCGGACTTGGACATTCGCAAAACGATTGAAATATGTAAGACGATGTGTTATGACAACAATGACGTTGCCCCTGATGAAGCATGCAGTAATGACCTGTATAGCCTTGTAACGTGACTGCGAGATGAATGAGGATCTAAGGCTCGCCATGCTCAACTGACTCAGCGCAACTGTAGAGAAATGCAAAAACTTGATGACCAACGAGGACTTCTGTAACTTAATGAGGATGGCCAATGACAAGTAAAAAATTCTACTCATACATGTAATTTGGAGTCTGTTATCTCCCAATCATGAATCGATTCGAATAAGCTGACAGCCCAGCTGGTTGCAGAAAAACGTTTATGATTCGCCTCTTGATGGAAATATACAACCGCTTCAGTAATACAGACAGGTACTGTAATGCCTACATTACATGCGCTTCAACTGGTAAGGCTGAAGCAGTTGAAGTGCTATCAACTGTCGAAAGGATATTTTTTTCAGCCTGGACTGTACTTGTTAACAGGAGAGATTGCTTCTACAGGAATGGGATACACTTAAATAGAAAGGGTGCAAGAATATTTGCTGATGCTATCGAGGCAGTGTTAGGTGGGTCGGAAAACTGCTAGCTTGGGGGGAGACAAAGACCAATAGATTGACAGTAGCCACTGGCAGAGGTGAAAGAGATTCTTGCACTGCTTCTATTAGAATGAGCAGAAGCC
This sequence comes from Mastigoproctus giganteus, assembly GCF_048544385.1. Lineage (NCBI taxonomy): Eukaryota > Metazoa > Arthropoda > Arachnida > Uropygi > Thelyphonidae > Mastigoproctus > Mastigoproctus giganteus. Next base: position 80,474,038 of record NC_143583.1, on the reverse strand, counting down.
TGAAAAACAAGATGCATGGTATTTCAGAGACTGCTGGGAGCCATTGCGGTACAAGTAAACACATGGGTTGTGTTAGGGTAGCTAAGAATAGAAACAGGTGCAGGTATACTTGCGTGTACACCAATGCTAGGAGTTTAGTAAATAAATTTGATGAATTTGAGGTATTGCTCAAAACATCGAAGGCAGATATTGTTGGGATATCAGAGACGTGGTGTCACACAGATATAAGGGATGCGGAACTGCAATTTGGGGAGTACAACGTCTACAGAAAGGATAGACAGGATAGGAAGGGGGGAGGTGTTATGCTATTAGTTAAGAAACACATAAAAACCAAGGAAGTGAAGCCAGTCGACATCGCTGGACAGTGCAGTGTGGAGTCAGTTTGGTGTGACATAAACATTGGGAGATCAAAATTGAGAGTAGGAGTGTGCTATAGGCCTAATGACTCTGATGAGTATAATAAGGAACTGTACAGGGAAATAGAGTGGGCCAGTAAATCAGAGTGTCTTATAATGGGAGATTTTAATTTCCCAGATATAGACTGGAGTTTGGGGGCTGGTCACTCACACACTAGCAAGGCTTTTGTGGATTTATTGGATGATTGTTTTCTACATCAGCATGTTCAGGAGGCAACTAGAGGGAGGAATACTCTTGATTTGATTATCAGCAGTGATTCTTCATGCATTAAGAATCTGCAGATAAATGAACCACTAGGTGGCAGTGATCACAGTGTGCTGAAGTGGGATTTACTCAAAGAGGTAACTACCATTAGGGGTAAAGGGAAGGGTTATTGCTTCCGTAAAGGCGACTACGATGGACTGAGACAGTATTTAAATTCTATACAGTGGGACCAACTGATGATGTTACCAACAGCAAATTCAAAATGGGAAGCATTCAAAGAACTTATCTTGGAAGCTACTAGGCTTTACATACCAACTAAGAAATATTGTTCAAGGTTTAGGCCAAAATGGATGTCAGATGAACTAATGAGGCATATGGCAGAGAAGAAAAATGCATGGGATACTTACAAATTAACACATGACACAGAAGCCTATGATAGATACAAGTTGATATGCAACCAAGTTACAAAGGAGGTTAGGCAGGCGAAGGCAGATTACGAGAAATCCTTGGCAAGGGATGCAAAGAAAAACAGCAAAGAGTTCTTTACTTATGTAAACTCTAGAAGGAAAGGGATGAATCAGATTGGTCCACTTGATATTGATGGGTCAAGTGTTGATGATCCTGCTCAGGTAGCTAACAAACTAAATGAATATTTTGCATCGACATTCACACATGAGGAGTTATTCAGCGAGGGGAATGCCAGAGGTGTATTCAACTCTAGCAGTAAGCTACAGAATCTTGAAATAACTTGGAGTAAAGTTGAGGAGAAACTGTTGAAGATAAACACAAGAAAGGCACCCGGGGTGGATGGGATCTATCCAGTTATATTAAAGGAGGCAGCAAAGGAAGTAAGCAAACCCTTAGCCATAATTATGAGAGCTTCCTTGGACTCAGGGGAGGTACCCATAGACTGGAAATGTGCAAATGTGACCCCAATTCACAAAGGAGGATCAAAGGTTGACACAAGTAATTATAGACCTGTGAGCTTAACTTCTGTTCCAGGAAAATTAATGGAGGCACTGGTTAAAGAAGCACTGCAGGATCATTTAGACAAGACTTCAGTTATAGCTCGGACACAGCATGGTTTTGTTAAGGGGAAGTCTTGCCTGACCAACTTGATTGGATACTATGATGCAGTCACAAAAGAACTGGATGCAGGGAATAACTTTGATATTATATACTTGGATCTTAGAAAGGCTTTTGATACTGTTGTACATGGAAGACTGCTACACAAATTGGAGCAGTGTGACGTTGGAGGCAAATTGCTGCTATGGATAAAGGGGTGGTTGAGGTGGAGAAGACAGAGAGTGGTAATCAATGGACACTGCTCATCGTGGACTGATGTTATTAGTGGAGTCCCTCAGGGCTCAGTGTTGGGTCCATTATTGTTTTCTGTATTTATAAATGATATTGATGATGGTATATCGGGATTAATGTCCAAGTTTGCAGACGATACAAAGGTTGGCAGGGTTGTCAAGGACACTACTGACACTGTGCTGCTGCAACAGGATCTGGAAAGGTTGAGCAGATGGGCTGAGAGGTGGCAAATGAAGTTTAACATTGACAAATGTAAAGTACTACACATGGGAAACAGCAACCCCAGAGCAACGTATCAACTCTGTGGTACAACACTGACAGTGGTAGAGAATGAAAGGGACTTGGGGGTGGTTGTGCAGGCAGATATGAAGTTCTCTGAGCAATGCAGACGGGCTGCAAGAGTAGCTCATGGAGTATTGTCAATGATATACAGGAATTTTTCCAGCAGGGATAAGGAGGTGATTATTCCATTGTATAAGGCGATGATCAGGCCACACCTAGAGTACTGTATACAGGTCTGGAGGCCTCATTTCAAGAAGGATGTAGAGCTGCTGGAACGAGTACAGAGAAGGGCAACAAGATTAGTGAATGGAACAAAGGGGTGCTCTTACGAAGAAAGGCTTAAGTTTTGCAAATTACAGTGTCTGGAGACTAGGCACCAGCGAGGTGATCTGATAGAGGTGTATAAAGCCTTGAATGGTTTAAGCATGCTCAATGCTGATGGGATTCTTCCTCTAGCTCAGAATAATCACCTGAGAGGGCATAAATTCAAATTGAGGAAAGACAGATGTAGGATAGACGTGCGGAAATTTGCCTTTAGCCAGCGGGTGGTTGGTTGGTGGAACAGACTTCCATCCCTTGTGGTGGAGGTTGATAGCCTAAATAAGTTTAAGGCTCAGCTGGACAGGTATTTTGAACGAACAGAGGGGTGAAGTGGAAGTGGTTTTTTTTTTTTTTTTTTGGCTGATGCTGCATAAGCTTGCTTTCTTGCATCAAATGCCTCTACTAATGCTAATGCTAATGATATCAGAAGGATATCATTCATTTCCCTGGTTACCAAATGGTTTCTGCCACGGGTGGCAATGGTTAGCCCAAAGCCACCTAAGTGGTATGCCCCAAATCATAAACTTTTTTCTGCAACCAGCTGGTTTGTGCCAGCTTTGAGCACATCCAAGATCACCTCCCATGATCCTTTCCACGATTTCCTCTCCTGACTCTGTTTTTCTTTGTTATGAAACGGAAATGACATCAAATGATGTCATTTCCACATCACAAAATGTCGTGACAAATCAATTTTACTCCCGTCTGAAATTTAGTAGGTGCCACCAAAGATGTTTACAATCAAAAGGTTATAAAATGTATTGGTTACAGGCTGCGACCAAACCGTCATGTTTGTAGAATACAAAGGAGAATTAGCCACATTAGACTCTTGCTGTGAAAAAAATAAATAAAGGCAATGTGAAAATCATAAAGCGAAACTGCCAACGATTCAATTAGCAGCTGCAGAAGACTCTCTTGTCTGCCCAGAGAGGGCGCTGACTCTCTTTAAAAATTACAGCTGTAAATTACAGGCTCCGAAAAAGCGATAGGGGGTTTGCCTTTTTATTTACCTATTTGTTATTTTATATTATACTTTATACATAGTCTTATAATTATAGTTACGCTCGATATTTTTAATTTAGATAAAGAGTTTTTGTAGATTACTACTTAATATATGTAAAACTGTTATTTTGTTCGAATCTTGCAGCCATTGTTTTTGTATAGAGTGGTAGAGAATTCAAATTTTTAATTTTGGTAACTAGATAGCTCTAATGTATAATTATATAGAGTAATATCACTGCATTTAGGATTCTATTAGATAGCATAGTATTGACAATTAATTAATTAAATTTATTGATCTTATTAATTTAAAATATCATGCCACAGACTAGAGCAGCAAAGCAACGGGCACAAAGTGGCAGGAGTGCCGTGACTTGAGGGAGAACTGAGGGGAGCGATTCTCCAACGCATGAGAGCCTAAAAAAATGTGCAACTTGTGAAATGTTTGCCGAACTCTAGAATAGAACATGATCTAGCCAAGGAGGATGTCTTTTTGTGTGCCAGGTGCAGAGAGTGTCTAGAAATTAGGCATCAACTCAGCTTTCTACTGGGCATCTATGAGAGCTTGAGGTGTAGGGTAGATGCCCTCGAAGAAATTAATATGAGGGGTCCATCAAGCTCTCAGCTGCCCAACTCAATGCCAGAGCTCACTCCTGGGTATCAGGCAACACACTGGCAATGTCCAAGGCAGAATGCGCTGGTCCCAAAGGCACTAGTTATTGTTGGTGACTCTATTGTCAGGGAGACAGGGAATATACTGTGTAAACAGGATAGATGGAACAGAACCAGGGTATGTCTGCCAGGGGCAAAAGTTGATGATGTTGTGAAGCATATATAATCTTTTAGGGGCAGAAAAGGTGATATGGTTATACAGTTGGCACCAATGACATTAAGAGTAGGAGATCTGCAGATTTACTTAACAAGTACAGGTCAATGTTGCAAAAAAGTCGTGAGTTAGGGTTAAATTTGAAAGTGTCTGCAATTCTGCCCGTACACGATGAGGGCCTTGTCAATCAATTCGGCCCTGGAGGAAATGTGCAAGGCTCAAGGGGTAGAATTTTTTTAAGAGTGGTCTGTGCTTGTTAACAGGAGAGACTGCTTCTACAGGGATGGGATACACTTAAATAGAAAGGGTGCAAGAATATTTGCTGATGCTATCGAGGCAGTGTTAGGTGGGTCGGAAAACTGCTAGCTTGGGGGGGGGGATTCACAGACTAAAAGGTTACAAATAGCTGCAGGCAGAGGCAAAGGTCATTCTTGCACAACTTCTATTAGAATAAGTAGCGACCTAGAGCGAGGGGTGCTGGGGGTTTCAGGGACTGATGGCAGTCATCATGAAACAGGTTGGTATATGGGATGTGTCAGGGTAACTAGGAATAGGAATAGGTGCATGTATGCTTGCATGTATACCAATGCTAGAAGTATAGTAAATAAATTTGATTGTTTGTTATTTGGTTTTTAGGAGCATTAGCAACTAAGGCCATATTGCTCCAGGATATGCGGTGGTCATTCCCTGATCTTTCCGCATCCTCCGTATTTGGTGGTGATGGGCTAGAACCCCGGTCTAATCAAGAAGCGTGTGCTACGCACTGCTGCTCCTTCCCACCTGGCTATGGAGACACCTATAAATTTGATGAATTTCAAGTGTTGGTCAAGACATCAAAGGCGGATATTGTTGGGATAACAGAGACGTGGTGTCACATTGATATTAGGAATACAGAATTGGAATTTGGGGAGTACAATGTGTACAGAAATTATAGACAGGATAGGAAGGGAGAAGGTGTCATGCTGTTAATTAAGAAAAACATAAAATCAAAAGAAGTGCATCCATTGATATAAATGAACAGTGCACTGTTGAATCAGTTTGGTGTGACATAAGCACTGCGAAAGCAAAAATAAGAGTAGGAATGTGTTATAGGACTAATGACTTGAATGAGTACAATGAACAATTGCACAGACAAATAAAGTGGTAAATCAGAATGTCTTATAATGGAGGATTTCAACTTCCCAGATATTGACTGGAACTTGTGGATTGGTCACTCACACACTAGTAAGACTTTTATGGATGATTGTTTTCTGTGGCAGCATGTTCGAGAGGCAACCAGAGAGGGTAATACTCTTGATCTGGTTATCAGCAGTGATCATTTGTGTATTAAGAATTTGCAGATAAAGGAACCACTAGGTGGCAGTGATCACAGTGTACTGATGTGGGATTCACTTAAAGATATAATCACCATCAGGAGTAGATCAGGGGTAGAGGAAAGGGTTTTTGCTTTCGTAAAGGTGAGTACAGTGGTCTCAGACAGTTTTTAAATTCTACACAGTGGGATCAACTGACGACGTTACCAACAGTAAATTCTAAGTGGGAAGCATTCAAGGAATTAATCGTGGAAGCTATTAAAAGTTTCATACCTATTAAGAAATATTGTTCGATGTTTCGGCCTAAATGGTTATCAAATGAACTAGTGAGACTCGTGACAGAGAAGAAAAATGCAAACAGCAAGGATTTCTTTACTTATATAAACTCTAAAAGGAAGGGGATGAATCTGATTGGTCCACTTGTTATCGATGGTTCGACTGTTGATGATCCTGCTCAGACAGCAAACAAACTGAATGAGTATTCTGCATCTACATTCACACATGAGGAATTATTAAGGTTTGAAAATAGCAGAAGGTTATCAAATTGTAGCAGGGTGCTTAATGATTTTGTAATAACTGAGAGCAAAGTGGAGGAGAAATTGTTGAAGTTAAACATAAGAAAGGTACCTGGGGTGGATGGGATCTATCCAGTTATATTAAAGGAGGTGGCAAAGCAACTAAGCAAACTCTTAGCCATAATTATGAGAGCATCCTTGGACTCAGGGGAGGTCCCCACAGACTGGAGATGTGTAAATGTCTCCCAAATTCACAAAAGGGGATCAAAGGGTGACACGAGGTATTATAGACCAGTTAGTTTAACTTCTGTTCTGGGTAAAATAATGGAGTCACTGGTTATAGATGCATTGCAGGATCGTTTAGACAAGACTGCTGCAATAATTCAGACACTGCATGGGTTTGTTAAGGGTAAGTCTTATCTGACAAATTTGATTGGTTATTATGATGTGGTTACAAAGGAACTGGATGCAAAAAATAATTTTTATATCATATATTTGGATTTCAGGAAAGCTTTTGACACTGTTGCGCATGGAAGACTATTGTACAAATCAAATCGGAGCAGAATGGTATTAAGGGTAAGTTGCTACAATAGATAAAATGATGGTTGAGTGGGAGAAGACAGAGGGTGGTAATCAATGGGTGCTGCTCTTTGTGGACTAATGTTATTAGTGGAGTCCCACAGGGTTCGGTGTTGGGTCCACTGTTGTTTTGTATATTTATCAATGATACTGATGAAGGTATATCAGGCTTAGTGTCAAAGTTTGCAGATGATACAAAAGTTGGCAGAGTTGTTAATGACAGTAATGGCAGTGTGCTACTGTAACAGGATCTAGAAAATTTGGGCAGATGGGCTAAGAAGTGGCAACTGAAGTTTAACCTTGACAAATGCAAAGTACTGCATATGGGTAGAAGTAATCCCAGAGAAACATACCAACTGTGTGGTACTACACTTAAGGTGGTGGAAAATTAAAAAGACCTGGGAGTAATTGTGCAGTCAGATATGAAGTTTTCTGAGCAATGCAGACAGGCTGCCAGGGCAGGTCATGGGGTTTTGTTAATTATATATAGGAATTTTGCTAGCAGGGAAAAGGAGGTGATTGTCCCTCGTATAAGGCAATGGTCAGGCCTTGAGTACTGTATACAGGTATGGAGGCCTCATTTTAGGAAGGATGTAGATTTGCTTGAGCATGTACAGAGAAGGGCAACAAGATTGGTGAGGGGAATGAAGGGATCCTCTTACCGAGAGAGGCTTAAGTTCTGGAAATTGCAGTGGCTGGAGACTAGGCACCTGGCATGGTGATCTAATTGAGGTGTATAAGGCCTTGAATGGGTTGGGCACACTGAATTCTGATGGGATCCTTCCACTTGTTCAGATTACGAACCTAAGGGGGCATAAATTCAAATTAAGAAAGGACAGATGTAGAATAGATGTGTGGAAATTTGCCTTTAGCCAGCGGGTGCTTAATTGCTGGAAAAAACTTCCATCTGTTGTTGTGGAAGTTTATAGGTTAAATAAATTTAAGGAGGAACTGGAGAGGCATTTGGAGGGAATGGTATGATTTTTTTTGGCTGATGCTGCATAAGCTAATACACTTGCTTTCTTGCATCACATGCAAGAAAGCAAGTGTATTAGCCTTTCCCTGAAAGCCATGGGACACTTTATAATTACAATAGCACCTGTCAGGAACTAATAGTTAAAGAAGCACTGCAGGATCATTTAGACAAGACTTCAGTTATATATCGGACACAGCATGGTTTTGTTAAGGGGAAGTCTTGCCTGACCAATTTGATTGGATACTATGATGCAGTCACAAAGGAACTGGATGCAGGGAATAACTTTGATATTATATACTTGGATCTTAGAAAGGCTTTTGATACTGTTGTACATGGAAGACTGCTGCACAAATTGGAGCAGTGTGACATTGGAGGCAAATTGCTGCTGTGGATAAAGGGGTGGATGAGGGGGAGAAGACAGAGAGTGGTAATCAGTGGACACTGCTCATCGTGGACTAATGTTATTAGTGGAGTCCCTCAGGGCTCAGTGTTGGGTCCATTATTGTTTTCTGTATTCATAAATGATATTGATGATGGTATATCAAGCTTAATGTCGAAGTTTGCAGACGATACAAAGGTAGGCAGGGTTGTGAAGGACACTACTGACACTATGCTGCTGCAACAGGATCTGGAAGGGTTGAGCAGATGGGCTGAGAGGTGGCAAATGAAGTTTAACATTGACAAATGTAAAGTACTACACATGGGAAACAGCAACCCCAGAGCAACGTATCAACTCTGTGGTACTACACTGACAGTGGTAGAGAATGAAAGGGACCTGGGGGTGGTTGTGCAGGCAGATATGAAGTTCTCTGAGCAGTGCAGACGGGCTGCAAGTGTAGCTCATGGTGTATTGTCAATGATATATAGGAATTTTTCTAGCAGGGATAAGGAGGTAATTATTCACTTGTATAAGGCAATGGTCGGGCCACACCTAGAGTACTGTATACAGGTCTGGAGGCCTCATTTCAAGAAGGATGTAGAACTGCTGGAATGAGTACAGAGAAGGGCAACAAGATTAGTGAATGGAACAAAGGGGTGCTCTTACGAAGAAAGGCTTAAGTTTTGCAAATTACAGTGTCTGGAGACTAGGCACCAGCGAGGTGATCTGATAGAGGTGTATAAAGCATTGAATGGTTTGAGCATGCTCAATGCTGATGTGATTCTTTCTCTCGCTCAGAATAATCACCTGAGAGGTCATAAATTCAAATTGAGGAAAGACCGATGTAGGATAGACGTGCGGAAATTTGCCTTTAGCCAGCGAGTGGTTGGTTGGTTGAACAGACTTCCATCCCTTGTCGTGGAAGTTGATAGCCTAAATAAGTTTAAGGCTCAGCTGGACAGGTATTTTGAACGAACAGAGGGGTGAATTGGAAGTGGTTTTTTTTTGGCTGATGCTGCATAAGCCTGCTTTCTTGCATCAAATGCCTCTACTAATGCTAATGCTAATTCAGGTGAACCTATTATGGCCTGTGATCTTGTTTGCGATATACAAACAAAGAATTAGTCGCAAGTAGACCATTTGTGTGAAACGCTATCAAGAGATGGTTTTTCGTGAAAATAAACGGAACCTGAAAACCATAAAATGAAAATTCAGACACTTAAAATAGTGGCTTTTAGTTACAATTTGTGCAGCCAGAAATATTGCCCATTTAATTATTTTGAAAATTTTGTGTCTTTTGAATTTTAGAGATTTATTTTCGCTATGTATCACTTAACAAGTACCCCACTTAGTTGATGTGATATTTCGTGTTGTGTTTATTTGACATAAATTTATTGAATTCATGTTTTATAAAATAAAAATTACTATTTTTCACCAGGAGGGGAAATTTTATTCCACTGGGATTAAACTCACCCCCAGTAACCTCGCTGGGTTCAACACTGCTATGATAGACTAATTTTTTTTCGCTCAAGAATATAGAAGACAACAATGGGTCCAGCACGTGAAACCCTGCAGGACTCAACTAATAACATTAGTCCAAGCAGAGCCAGTATCCACTAATAACTACTCTCTGTCTTATCCCACTCAACCATCCCTTTAACCTTAGCAGTAACCATCCCTTAATGCCATACTGCTCCAATTTATAGAGCAGTATTTTCATTTTATACAGTACACTGACATTCTGGACCATACACGTGGTGGTGGTGCACTGTTCTGCTGTATGTGGGGGGAGACCTTTTCTGTTTCAGCATAACAGTGCACCATGTTGTACTGCACAGTAGTTTTACTGTATAGCAGTAACTTGCCTTTAATGCCACACTGCTTTGATTTATATAGCAGTATTTTCATTGTATACAGTACACTGACGTTCTGACCATTCTATTCTTTGGCACTATGGTAGCTGTATAGGGGGGGGGACCTTTTCTGTTTCAGCATGACAGTGCACCATGCTGTACTGCACAGTCTGTAGCAACTTGGTTTAAAAACAAGGACATTCAAAAGCTTCACTCACTTGCCCAGAGGTCCCCCCATCTTTAATCCCATTGAACACCTTTGTAATGAATTAGAACATATTATTTGGGATGAACTAGAACAAACCATCCACTTCCACACCCGTTGTTGTTGAAGTGGATGGGTTAAATAAATTCAAGGAGAACTAGACAAATTCTTGGAGGGTACAGATGGTGAACAGTTTTTTTTTTTTTTTTTGGTTGATGCTATATAAGCTTGCTTTCTTGCATCTTTGTCATTACTACTATTACTACATCAGCTTCAGGTCAGTGACGCACACCCATAATCAATAGCTGAACTGAATTGACTATGTTGAAGAAGGGACAGGACAAAATACCATCTTTCTATTATTAAAAATTGCTTTAATGTTTACTGAGGATGCAGTATGAAATTAACTAAAGATGGGTCAACACTTTATTAAACATTTTCAATAAAAGGTTCTTTGAAACATATCAATGTGTGGTTATATTTGGCAATATAGTGTATATACACATATTAAGTGACTGTACTCCTGGGGTAACATATGTGACCACTGGTGTACGCATTGAGTTTAGTTCTGCAAAAAGTTCCAAGGCAATGTTAACTGTGGTGCTTATATCTAGAAAAGCTTACAAAGAAGGTATAAACTCTTCTGATTGCAGATGAACATATGAACTATAAAAGAAAATTAATCAAAATATATATATATTATTAATTGCTAGTATCTACTATTACTTTAAAATCCTCATTCAAAATGACATATAAAAAGAATAGAAAACAGAACAGAAATAGAAAACTCACATATAGGTCCAATCTCCGGAATGTTGTCAAAGGCACATGCACCAGTGGTTCCAAGTGTAGCACACACCTATACATAAATGAATTATGATAACAGAATTACCAACTCATATATGAGGGGCATTTTAAAAGTTTGTGGGTGGCCTGGGTATGAAGGGTTATTTAACAAGTCTCGTAACACATTATTTGGTCAATGACTCTCATCGACCGATGCAATACCACACTTTGCTCATTGGAGGCTTCAAGTGACCGAACCCATGTTTAGTCTCTAGAGCTAAGTTCCGGTCAACCCTTTCCCATCTCTTCCATCATGCAGTATGACTGATGACTTTTAAGGTTATGATGGACAACATGGCGAGATCCAATCTTCCTTACATTTCGAGGGTACAGCTCTAAAATGGTGTTCACAGGCCGGCCGCAAGTTAGTACACCAGACTGAACCTATTGGTAACTCTTTAGGAGGCTTCCGGATCGGCTAGTGTATAATCTTGCTACCTCTACTCTGCCAGACAGTGACTGGAGGGAGTGTGAGTAGTGTGTAGGTGGGGGGTATTGTCAAGGCTACGTTACGTCAAGGATCTGGGTATATTCTTACCATGTGTACGCCATATCCAAAAATTTCATTACTTCATACAGCATGCCCCCCCACTTTTTCTTACTACTGAACACACCACGAATTGTCAAACTAATAGAGTAAGCTTATCTGTGAAAAGATCTAAATTCCCCAAACACTTCCTAGTTCATTTCACAAATATATGTGGTCTCAGTTCTAATCTCAAAAATGTGTCCACTTGCAGTCTGCCAAACCCCATGTACTTTTTCTGACAGAATCTCAGTTATCAGTTGATTCAAATACTGCTCATCTCAGTTGCCCAAATTATTCACTGTATAATTCCTTTCACCTCAAAGGTGGCATTTGTGCATATGTCCATTCCAATATTTCCTCTCAGAGACTTGGTAATTTAGAATCTCCTCTTTTCAATCTTCTCTGGCTTAAAATCTCTCTACCTTATTCAGTGAAATTCATCCTGTTGTCTCACTGTTCTCCCAACTTGACTAATCACTTGGAGCTCTTTGACTTCCTCTCTTTGCAACTTGACTTTCTCCAGTCTAACTTTCCTAACAGTGAGGTAATTTTCCTTGGTGATTTTAATGTTCACAACTCCAGATGGCTTCCATTTTCTAGTCACACTGACCAAGCTGGTCGAGATGCTGAGGCACACATTATTTGAAATTACTAATGACCTTGCACACATTGTTCATTTACCTACAAGAATACTGGACAATCCTAACCATACAGCCAACACACCTGATCTTTTTTTCACAAACAGCAGGTTTTAAGTACACGGTAGAAGTGAGTGGTCCTTCAGGCACCTCAGATAACAACTTGGCGATTGTTTGTTCTACAATGGAGCCTGTATCTCATAGCTGTTCCCAACCTCGTGTTGTTTGGCATTACAAGGTTGCAAAATGGGATGACTTGCAAGATTTGTTTTCTTCTTTTTCTTAAATGGATAACTGTTTCAAAACTTCTGATGTCAACATTTGTCAGATCGTGTCAGTGAAATTATTCTTGTAGGAATAGAATCCTTTATCCCACACTCCAATTTAAAATCTCGTCCTTTATCTAAACCTGAGTTTTCCAATAAATGTGCCAAGGCTGTTCAAGAGTAGAATGTTGCATATCATAATTGGCTTGTTTCCAATTCTTCAGTTTCATTTTCTCCCTACACCAAAGCTTGCAACAGTTGTCAAGCAGTTATTAATCAGTCCAAACTAGATTTTGAACAGGCTAAGAGTAGAAAATTTACTTCTTGCCCTAATGGCAGGCAAGCATTCTGGTCTCTTGTCAATGCTATTGGCCACAACTTTTGCCCATCTCTGCTCCCACCTCTGTCAAAACCAGATGGTTCTGTTGTCACTTCATCCAAGGATAAAGCTGACCTGCTAGCATCCCATTTTTCTTCCAGCTCATGTATTAATAATCAAGGTAAAACACCTCCTCCTCCCATTCCCAACATGCTCCATTCAATGCCTCCTGTGGTCTTCAGTAAAAAGGATATCAGAAGGATCTTGACGAATCTTGATGCTAAGAAAGCTACAGGTCCCGATGGTATTTTTCCACTTGTTCTCAAAGCCTGTGCTCCTGAACTTACTCCCGTTTTTGCTGCCTTTTTTCACTTTCTTATTCCCAAGGTGTTTTTCATTCTGCTTGGAAATTTGCTCATATCCAGCCAGTTCCTAAAAAGGGTCATAAATCCCTCCGATCCAATTATCATCCCATTGCACCTACTTCTACTCTTTCTACCGTAATGGAGAAATCAACTCTTAAAGTACCTAGAAATCTTCCATCTGATCAATGATAACCAGTATGGATTCCATCAGTGTCGATCCACTGGTGATATTCTGGCTTTTGTTACCCATTTATGGACAAAATCAATGGAGAAGTTCGGTGAAACACAAGCAGTTGCTCTTGACATCTCAAAGGCTTCGATCATGTTTGGCATAAAGGTCTTCTAAACAGGCTTCCATCTTATGGTTTGCCAACTGTTTTTTTTTTTTTTAATTGGTTATCCCATTTTCTCTCTGATAGCTCACTGAGGGTGATGGTAGGTGGCTCTCTGTCTGCTAACTTCTCCACTAATGCTGGTGTCCCCCAAGGTTCAGTTCTTTCCCCCACTCTTTGCCTCTTGTATATTAATGACCTTCTTCCATTGACTGAAATCCTATCCATAGTTTTGCCAATGATAGCACATTGCATTCCACTTTCCATTTTGAGAAACCTTTCCCTGCTCAATTAGCTTCAACTTCTCGAATATCTGCTACCAATTCATTGAATGCTGATCTCCAGGTAATTCTTCAGTGGGGCAAAGACAACTTAGTTGATTTCAATCCTTATAAAACTCAGTCCTGTCTTATATCTCGCAAAAAGGATTCTTCTGCTCCTATGCTTATCTTTGGTGACACTCCGTTTTCTAGGAAAGTTGATATATCTCTTTTGGGGATTACCCTGACATCTAATCTCTCCTGGCACAAGCTCATTACAAATATTGCTTCCTCTGCATCTAAAAATCTTGGTTTTCTCTTTTGTCTCTGCATTACTTTTCTTCCAAATAGCTGTTCACTCTATATAAATCGCAAATCTGCCCTAACATGGAATATTGTTCTCACATCTGGTGCGGTACCCCCAAAACCTCTCTCAGGCTTCTAGATTCCATTCAGAAGAGGGCAGTTAGGTTAATTAATAACTCATCTCTAACTGAGTCTCTCCACTCACTGTCTCATAGACGTACTGTTTCTGCTGCATGCCTTTTCTAAAGATACTTCCATGGGCACTGTTCTTCTCAATTTGCTTCTACAGTTCCCACTCTCTCTTTCAAAACAGTCCGAACATGTGCTACCACCAGCCAACATCCATTTACTGTCCAACTTCAAACTCACAGAACCAACTTTTCATCTTCCCCGTTTATTCATTCATCTGCCATTTTCTGGAACAACCTTCCTTCATATATATTTCCTGAAAATTACAGTCTACAGACATTGAAGTCTAATGCAACAAATGTTTTCTTTCGTCTTCTCAATCTCCAACCCAAGCAAGGTACTCAGTACTATAGGTTCTAATACCTCTCGTGTTTGAGGTTTTCATAAAAAAAATAAAAAAACTTTACAACATAGTCGCCCTTCGGAGTCAATATATTTTGCCACTAATACACTGATTCCAGCAATACACAGATGCAATACACTGATTAGAGCTGCAAAGAAAGTTTTATTTTGAGCATCCAGGAATGCATTCACTGCAGCAATGACATTACTTTCACTGGGAAAATGAATTCCAGCCAGGTATTTTCTCAAATTAGGAAAATAGGTGAAAGTCTGATGGTGTCAGATCTGCTGCAAATGGAGGATAGTCAAAGAATTAAAAGCTGCACTCATGCAGTACAGTTAGCATTAGCATTAGTAGAGGCATATGATGCAAGAAAGCATCAGCCAAAAAAAAAAAAAACATTTCCATTTCACCCCTCCATTCATTCGAAATACCTGTCCAGCTGAGCCTTAAATTTATTTAGGCTATCTATCAACTTCCACAACAAGGGATAGAAGTCTGTTTCACCAACCAACTACCCGCTGGCTAAAGGCAAATTTCTGCACATCTATCCTACATCTGTCTTTCCTCAATTTGAATTTATACCCTCTCAGGTGATTATTCTGAACAAGAGGCAGTATCCCATCACCATTGAGCATGCTCAAACCATCCAAGGCCTTGTACACCTCTATCAGATCACCTTGCTGGTGCCTAGTCTCCAGATACTGTAATTTGCAAAACTTAAGCCTTTCTTTGTAAGAGCAGCCCTTTGTTCCATTCACTAATCTTGTTGCCCTTCTTTGTACTCGTTCCAGCAGCTCTACATCCTTCTTGAAATGAGGCCTCCAGACCTGTATACAGTACTCTAGATGTGGCCTGACCATTGCCTTATACAAGGGAATAATCACCTGCTTATCCATGTTAGAAAAATTCCTGTATATCATTGACAAGACACCATAAGCTATTCTTGCAGCCTGACTGCCCTGCTCAGAGAACTTCATATCTGCCTGCACAATTACCCCAGGTCCTTTTCATTCTCTACCACTGTCAGTGTAGTGTCACAGAGTTGATACGCTGCTCTGGGGTTGCTGTTTCCCATATGTAGTACTTTACATTTGTCAATGTTAAACTTCATTTGCCACCTCTCAGCCCATCTGCTCAACCTTTCCAGATCCTGTTGCAGCAGCATAGCGTCAGTAGTGTCCTTAACATCCCTGCCAACATTTCTATCGTCTGCAAACTTGGACATTAAGCTTGATATACCATCATCAATATTATTTATAAATACAGAAAACAATAATGGACCCAACACTGAACCCTGAGGGACTCTACTAATAACATTTGTCCAGGATGAGCAGTGTCTATTGATTACCACTCTCTGTCTTCTCCCCCTCAACCACCCCTTTATCCATAGCAGCAATTTGCCTCCAATGCCACATTGCTCCAATTTGTGCAGCAGTCTTCCATGTGCAACAGTATCAAAAGCCTTTCTAAGATCCAAGCATATAATATCAAAGTTATTCCCTTCATCCAGCTCTTTTGTGACTGCATCATAGTATCCAATCAAATTGGTCAGGCAAGACTTTCTCTTAACAAAACCATGCTGTGTCCAAGCTATAACTGAAGTCTTGTCTAGATGATCCAGCAGTGCTTCTTTAACCAGTGCCTTGGAACAGAAGTTAAACTCACAGGTCTATAATTACTTGTGTCAGTCTTTGTCCACCTTTGTGAATTGGGGTCACATTTGCACATCTCCAGTCTATGGGTACCTCCCCTGAGTCCAAAGAAGCTGTCATAATTATGGCTAAGGGTTTGCTTACTTCCTTTGCTGCCCACTTTAATATAACTGGATAACTCCCATCCACCCCAGGTGCCTTTCTTGTGTTTATCTTCAACAATTTCTCCTCCACTTTACTCTCAGTTATTACAAGATTATCTAGCTTACTGCCAGAGTTGAATACACCTCTGGAATTCCCCTCCCTGAATAACTCCTCATGTGTGAACGTTGATGTAAAATATTCATTTAGTTTGTTAGTTACATGAGCAGGATCATCAACAGTTGAACCATCGATATCAAGTGGACCCTGATTCATCCCCTTATGTCTAGAGTTTACATAAGTAAAGAACTCTTTGCTGTATTTCTTTGCATCCTTTGCCAAAGAGTTCTCATAATCTGCCTTTGCCTGCCTAACCTCCTTTGTGACTTGGTTACAGAGCAGCTTATATCTATTATAGGCTTCTGTGTCACGTGTTAATTTATATGTATCCCATGCATTTTTTTTCTCTGCCATGTGTCTCATTAGTTCATCTGACATCCATATAGGCCTAAACCTTGAACAATATTTCTTAGTTGGTATGCAAAGCCTAGTAGCTTCCAAGATAAGTTCTTGGAATGCTTCCTATTTTGAATTTGCTGTTGGTAACATCATTAGTTGGTCCCACTGTATAGAATTTAAATACTGTCTCAGACCATCGTAGTTGCCTTTACGAAAGCAATAACCGTTCCTTTTACCCCTGATGTAGTCAGGGGTAAAGGAAAGGGTATAAGGGAAGTAAATTCCTACATCATTGCTGATGTAGGAATTTACTCAAAGAGGTAGTTACCTCTTTGAGTAAATTCCACTTCAGCACACTGCCACCTAGTGGTTCCTTTATCTGCAGATTCTTAATGCATGAAGAATCACTACTGATAATCAAATCAAGAATATTACTCCCTCTATTTGCTTACCGAACATGCTGATGTAAAAAACAATCATCCAATAAATCCACAAAAGCCTTGCTAGTGTGTGAGTGACCAATCCACAAATTCCAGTCAATATCTGGGAAATTAAAATCCTCCATTATAAGACTCTCTGATTTACTAGCTCACTCTATTTCCCTGTACATTTGCTTATTATAGTCATCAGAGTCGTTAGGCCTATAGCACACTCCTACTCTCAATTTTGATATCCCAATGCTTACGTCACACCAAACTGACTCGACACTGCACTGTCCAGCGATGTCGACTGGCTTCACTTCCTTGGATTTTATGTGTTTCTTAACTAATAGCATAACCACTCCTCCCTTCCTATCCTGTCTATCCTTTCTGTAGATGTACTCTCCAAATTCCAGTTCTGCATTGCTTATATCTGTGTGACACCACATCTCTGATATCCCAACAATATCCGCCTTTGATGCTTTGAGCAATACCTCAAATTCATCAACTTGTTTACCAAAATCCTAGCATTGGTGTACACGCGAGTATACATGCACCTGTTCCCATTCTTAGCCACTCTAACACAACCCATGTGTTTACTTGTACCACAATGACTCCCAGCAGTCTCTGAAATATCCTGCATCCTGTTTTCGACGCTGCTGCTCATTTCAATGAAGCAGTGCAAGAATCACTTTCACCTCTGCCAGTGGCTACTGTTAATCTATTAGTCCTTGTATCCCCCAAGCTAGCAGTTTTTCCAACCCACCTAACACTGCCTCGATAGCATCAGCAAATATTCTTGCATCCTTTCTATTTAAGTGTATCTCATCCCTGTAGAAACGTCTCTCCTGTTAACAAGTACAGACCAGGCTGAAAAATATTCTACCCCTTGAGCCTTGCACAATCTTTCCAGGGCCGAATTGATCGACAAGGCTCTCATCATATACCCCCTCCTATCATGTCTGGGCAGAATTGTAGATACTTTCAAATTCAACCCTAATTCACGGCTTTTTTTCAACAGTGACCTGTACTTGTTAAGTAATTCCGCCGGTCTCCTACTCTTAATATCATTAGTGCCACTATATCACCTTTTGTGCCCTTAAAAGATGATATCCGCTCTAAGTCATCAACCTTTGCCCCTGGCAGACATACCCTGGTCCTGTTCCATGTATCCTTTTTACATAGCATGTTCCCCATTTCCATGACAATAGAGTCACCAACAACAACTACTAGTTCCTCCAGTTATGGCAGTGACAGAATTGCAGAGCAGGTGCACTGTCCTGGTGGATCAAGACTTCTTTGCTGAGTTTTTCTTAGTGTTTATCTTTGACATTTTTATGCAAATGCCTGACTATACCTGCATAATATGCCCCTGTGCCTGTTTGGTCTTTCTGAATGTAATCCGCTAGCAACACTCCATCAGCATCCCAAAAATCCAATGCCATTGCCTTGCCAACAGAACAAATCAACCTGGCTTTCTTTGGAGGAGGAGATGGGCTGTGTTTCCACTGTTTGAATTGCTCCTTTATCTGTGGTGGAAATTGATGGACCTACATCTCATCCATCGTCACAAACATTGCAAGGAAATTTGTTGAATCTGCTGTCAACAACTTTGGGAGACATCATGCTGACACCTTTTTATAGCAAGAACTTCTGTTATTACGTGGTAAATATGTTCAAATGAGATGCCCAAGATGTTGGCAATATACCAAACTTTCCCTTGTCAATCCCTGATCGCCAGAGCATACACAATTCAACAACTTCTAGAGTGATGTACATTGCAGGTCTTCCACAATGTTCATCATATTCCAGGCTCTCCTGCCCTCATTTAACAGCAGTGCATAGCACATGCTTCTTGATTAGACTGGGGTTCGAGCCCGTCACCACCAAATACAGAGGATGCGGAAAGGTCAGGGAATGACCACCACATATCCCGGAGCAATATGGCCTTAGTTGCTAATGCTCCTAAAAACCAAATAACAAACAAACAACAAACGAACCCTCATTTAAATTCTGCTGCCCACTTCTTTTCATAACCATGGAATAGGAAGTGGCATCCTGCCCTTAATGTTGCAACTACATCCTCATAAATTGCCTTTAATATTTGTCCCTTTTTATCCAAATATTGGATGACTGCACAGTGACTGATTTTGTCCATATTTCCTCATTCACATAACTTTGCTGGCTTCAGGACCTGTAATTAAAAAAATATGTTATTGAAACTGCATGAATCTTGGTGAGTTATTATTTCAAGTGTTATACAATAAGTACAGAAATTTTTAACAGTATACCCTTTCATACTCAGGCCATGAAAATAATTTAATATTTTTCTCTTTTTAGGACCTAGTTATTTAATTATAAAAGATTTAAACTAAAACCAACTAAGAGAATTCCAAAAGCAACTGATATACAGAGAAGTACTACCAAGCTTACATATACAAGAATTTTATTTGAAAAAAATAATACATTCTCAGAAAAAAAGTCAGATATATCCTCAGAAAAAGTAAAAAAAAACCTGATCAAAATAATATATAAAGTATTAAATTGACTAACACAAGACAACAAAATGACTGGCATGGTTGTAGAAGTGCAGACTACCTTTAACAACAGTGGATTTCCTTCCAAAGTAGGTAGGTGGTTGTGCCTTCTTGACAGTGAAATTTGCATATAAAAATGACCTGGACTTGCTACACAAAGTCAATAAAATGGCAATTATACTTTGATTCTATCAAATTTAAGGTCTTGCACCTGAGAAATAATAACCCAAATTTAATCTACACATTAGGAGAGGAGTTCATAGCAGTCACTAACTAAGAAGACTTATATGCATAAAATACATGCAGACATGAAATTCTCTATGCAATATAAACAGGAGGAGAGGAAAGCATGAGGTTATAATTTCATTATATAAAGCAAGATCACACTTACAGTACTGTATTCAGTTCTGGTGAAATAAAATAAAATAAATTATATAATAAACCAGGCTAAAGATAATATATAATTAAAAGCATTAAAAATACAACACTGTAGTTTTTGAAGGCAGCTACTTTCTTTATCTACAGACTTATAGTAAATGCAAAACCCATAAATACCAGAGGAAGGCAGACTTGTGGTGTGGAACCGTTGAAGTTCTTACCTTCTACAAGAACCTGCACTCTGGAAGTAACAAGAGGATGCAATTTACATATAAAATCTTTATTGCCATAAAAATATATTAAATATTGGTTGTAATCCACACCCAATATTTTGTGCTCCAGGAGGGGGTATATGTAGAAAAAATAAATTTTTTCTTTTAAAAAAAATGAAAAACAGAAAACACCATGAACATAAATTACATCATAAATTACATATAGCATTAAAGCAGCTCTTAAAATTAAATTTTAATAGCAAAAAAAAAAAATTGCTGCATGTAAAACAATCATTGGAAGATAAACATGGGTCTAAAATATTTTTAACTTATAGAATGAGAAAGATTTTTTTATTATTTTTTTTTTTTTTGGTTTGTTTTGCTACGTCTGTATTCACAGAACTTATATTCAAAGGTCTTAAGAGGCCTTTAAGCATTGCACTGTTCTCCAACAGAATTTTATTTTTTATTATTAGCCATATGGTGCAAGGAAGCCTGAGGCTTATGCTGCACCAGCTAAAAAAAATTCCCGAGTTACCCTGAGAGAGAGAAGTAGAAAGGAATCATCAAGAAAGAGAATGATGATGATATCCAGCTCAGGACCCTGGATGTGCCAAGCCCATACTCACCAGGTGTGAGTCCCTGGTGATCATACTTCCTGAGATGAGTGACAAATAGCAAAAACTACTATATTGCCATGGTGGGCACAAATGGAAGGTTACATGATTGGATGAATCTCTCTTTGTGCTATTCTGAATTGATGGAAGAGTTCACACAGGAGGAAACTATATGGTGCAACAGATGACCCGAACCTATACGGGCTGCTGGTGTTGGAATAATGATGTCATGTATGTTTGCATGGTATTGCCTTGGTCCCCCTGATCAAACTGGCTAAAAAATATGAGGGAAGTCCCTATTCTTACCACTAAAATAAACTGTTGGGCACACACACTCACTCACTCACACTATTTGTCATTCCCCTCTAATATATGTTGTTTTCTAGCATATGTATTTTTCGTAATATGACTGCTGATAATATCAAAACAAGTTAAGAAATTTTTATCACTTTTATAGTTTAAATCCAAAATACTTTATACACTGTTAAAATAATACAGTACACTGAGGGGCAAAAGATATGTACAATCAATAATGTTGTACAGATTATTTCTTTTGGCATGCTTCTTTGTCCAGAATGTTATGGTACAACATCCAAGTTTGTTTCAGAAACCATGGTAGTAGAAATTTTTAATTGACTTAATGTCTTGATGGAATCATTCTCCCCATTTGTCACACACTGTACCAAGATTTCTGTAAAGAAGTCTTTAAGTGTGAATGCAAGAAATGAAGTTTCAGGAACAAAAGATATCCCATTTCTTTATATGCACTGATTTCTATGTGGAGAGCTAATGGGTGTTTCTTTTTCTTTTTTTTTTATGAAAACCACAAATACAAAAGGTATTAGAACCTATAGTACTTGGTACCATGTATAGGTTGAAGGTTATGGTGAAAGAAGATAGTGGTTGGCATTAGACTTGAATTTCTGCAGATTGTAATTTTTAGGAAATATGTGTGAAGAAAACAGAAATTAAAGGGATAAATGATGAAGAAAAAAAGTTGGTTCTGTGAGTTTGAAGTAGAAGAGTAAATGGATGCTGACTGGTTGTGGCACATGTTTGAAGAGAAAAGGGGAATTATAGAAGCCAATTCAGAAGAGCAGTGCCCACAGAAGTATCTATAGAAAAGGAATGTAGCAGAAACAGAGCATCTATTTGACAGAGAGTGGAGAAACTTTGTAAGAAATGGATCATTAATTAATGTGACTGCCCTGTTTTGAATGATGTCTAGAAGCCTAAGTGAAGTTTTGTGTTCATTATCCCAGATGTGGTAGGGCAGATATGAAATTTGTAGAGTGAGCAGCTATTTCAAAGAAAATGTAATGCTGAGAGTGAAAAAGAAAACCCAGTTTTTCAGGTGCAGAGGAAGCAGTATTTGTAACATGCTTATGCCAAAAGAGGTTATAAGTCAGAGTAATCCCTAATAGACATATGTGATTTTGTCTATATCTCTGAGTGTCATCGAAGATAAGCATAGGACCAAAGAATCCTTTTTGCAAGATATAAGTCAGGTCTGAGTTTTAGAAGGATTGAAATTAACTAAGTTATCTTCATCCCACAAGAGAATTACATGGAAATCAGCATTTAAGGAATTGGTAGTGGATATTCGAGGTTGAAGCTGTTTTTGCGCAGGCCAAGTTTTCTCAAACTGGAAGGTTGAATCTAACGTGCTATCATCAGCAAAACTATAGACAGGATTTCCAGTCAGTAGAAGAAGGCCATTAATATACAAGAGGAAAAGATAGGAGAAAGAACTGAATCTCAGGGAACACCAGCATTAAAGCAGAAATTTGAAGACAGTGAGTCATCTACCTTCATGCACAGTGAGCAATCAGAGAGGAAACTGGACAGCTAATTACAAAAAACAACCAGCAATCCATAAGATGGAAGCTTATTTAGAAGACCTTTATGCCAAACACAATCAAAAGAATTTGAAATGTCAAGAGCAGCTTCTTGAGTTTCATCCAACTTTTCCATTGAATTTGTCCATAGATGGGTAACATAAGCAAGGCCGTGCCATGCTATGGTACAGAGAGGCGACCGCATCAGGCAGCACCATAAGGGGGTGGCATAAGCAGCAAAATCAAAATACAATTTGAACCATTAAGGGGCGGCATTTCGAAGACTTGCATCATACTGAGAAAATCTACCGCACGGCCCTGAACATAAGCCAGAACATGACTAGTGGATTGACACAGACGAAATCCATACTGGTGATCCCTAATCAGATGGAGGGATTTGAGATAATTTAGGAGTTAGTGGTTAATGGATTTCTCCATTACTTTAGATAGAGTGGAATTGAATGCAATGGGATGATAATTGGATGGAAGGGATTTTTTACTCTTTTAGGAACTGGGCCGGATATGAGTAATTTTAAAAAAGGAAAAACACCAGTAGAATAAGAAAGTGTAAAGAGGTGACACAGAACAGGTGCAAACTCATGAGTACAGGTTTTGAGAACAAGTGGAGAAATACCATCTGGACCTGGCAATTTCTTGGCATCAATCTTCTGACATCCTTTTGATGGAAGTCCACAGAAAGCATTGAGTGGAGCGTACTAGGAATAGTAGGAGGTGGTTTACCAAGGTTGTAAATATAAGAGTTAGAAGAAAAGAAGGATGCTAGTAAGCCAGCTTTATCTTTAGCTGAGGTGCAACACATCAAATTTAACAGAGGTGAGAGTACAGATGGGAAAAAGTTGCAGCCAATAGCTTGGGCAAGAGACCAGAATGCTCAAGTACTGTTTGGACAAGAAAAAAATTTTCTACTCTTAGCCTGTTCGATTTTAAGGTGGAGTGTGAGATAAAGGATTTCATCCCTGCAAGAATAATTTCACTAACATGATCTGAGCAAATATTGAGACCAGAATATTTAAAATAGTAATCCAACGAAGACAAAGAAGAACAGAAATCTCACAGATTATCCCATTTTGCATTCTTGTAATGCCAAATGACATGTGAGTGAGAATAGCCACAAGAGAAAGGCTCCACTGGAAAAGAAACCACCACAAAGTTGTGATCTGATGAGCCTAGAGGACCATTCACTTTGACTGTGTACTTGGAAGGGTTGTTCACGAGAAAAAGTTCAAGAGTGTTGGCTGTGTGGTTAGGATTGTCTTGTATCCTGGTGGGTAAATGAACAATCTGTGCGAGGTCATTAGTAATTGTAAAAGCCTCAGCATCTCAACCAGCTGTGTCCATGTGACTAGAAAACTGAAGCTAGCTGCAGTTGTGAAATTAAAATCACCAAGAAAAATTACCTTCACTGTTAGAAAAGTCTGACTGGCGAAAGTTGAGCGTCAAAAAAAGGAGGTTAAAGAGTTCCAAGTGATTAGTAAAAATGGGAGATCAATGTAGGCAACAGATGAATTTGACAGAATCGTGTAAAGAACCAGAGAAGATCAAAAAGAGGAGATTCCAAATTACTGAGTCACTTACAGGGAATATCAGGGTGAATATATGCACAAGTATCACCTTAATTGTACAGCAAATAACTAGGCCAAGTGAGATAGTCAGTGATTGAATCAACCAATAATTAAGATCCTGTCAGAAAAAGTAAATGGGACTTGACAAACTGTAAGCGGAAATGGCCATTATTGAGATTGGAATCTAGACCACATATATTTATAAAATGAAAGAGGAAGTGTTTGGGAGGTTTAGACTTTTTCATAGATATGCTTGTTCTATTAATTTGACTATTCATGACATATCACTAGTAAAGAAAAAGTGGTGGGGGGGGACACGTATAAAGCAATGACATTTTGGATATGCCATACACAGCAAAAAATCCTTGACACGATGTGGCCTCTTTGCAGTTGGTACTTTTACAACATTAACAGACAGTTCCAGCGATTCATAAATTTGGTCTTCATACCATTCTTTGGTATGAAGACCAAATTTATGAATCGCTGGAACTGTACAACTGAATTCATCATACAAGTGACCCCCGCTTAACGCTAATAATTTGTTCCGGAAAAACAGAGCGCTAAGTGAATCTGCGCTAAGCGAGTGCCACATTCCCATAAGGTAACATATGTATTTGTGAGTTGCTGTCGGTGCCATAGGATATTTCCTAATCAGTAATAAAATAAACGGTAGTGAAAATATTAACCCCAGGGGCTCACATCTGGTGAGTATGGGCTTGGCACATCCAGGGTCCTGAGCTGGATGCTGGATATCATCATTCTTCTCTTTCTTGGTGATTCCCTTCTCTCTCTCTCTCTCTCTCTCTCTCTCTCTCTCTCTCTCTCGATAATTCAGAAATTTTTTTTTTTTTTTTTTTGGCTGGTGCAGTATAAGCCTCAGGCTTCCATATGGCTAATAATAATAATAATAATAATGTACAAATATCGGTCAAAATATTTAATATTCAAATATTTGTACATATAAAATATTCTGCATTACATATGTATATAATTATGTGGTAACTACTTACGTATCAAAATTAAACTTAAAATTCCAATTAAAATCATGAATTTAATTGATTTAATTTAATTGATGAATTTAATCATGAAAAATGTGTCAATTTTGGGTTGAACTTTGGCCCTCTTCCGTTACCACCCAACAATAAAGTCAACCAATCCTTCGCCGCTTTGAAACCTGGCATGTTTTTTACTTCTTTCAACACGAAACTTCTTTTAGGCATTCGTTTCCACAAAAGTCCTGCTTCATCTATGTTAAAAACTTGTTTTTTGAAAGTTTCGGTTCCTTGATCTGCACTTGCGGCTTCTCCCTGGATTTTAAATCTACTCAATCAGCCCTTACCAGTTTTAAATGGTTCCACATTTTTTTTTTTTTAGGTGAGTTTTCAGATAATCATATTGGCAATTTCAGATAATCATATAATCTCTTTCTCTCTCTCTTTTTTTAATTTTTTTTTTATATAATATTTAACTTAACTGAATTCTGTAGTGGATATTATCTTCAATAAAATTAGTTAAAGTCTTTCCATTTCAATCCTAATAACCGGCCTAGCCCTAATTGCTTACAATTAGGAACAGCTATATTTCCCACTGCTAAAATTAATTCTTTATTTTTTTATAATTGTTCTTACAGTTAAACTTGCAAGTCCTAAATTATGACATTAATTATGGCATCCGCTTGTCGTTGACTGGAATCGATTCGCTTCAAAATGTCTAATTTAATTTTCAAATTCAATATTTTTCTTACATTTATAGTCTTCGTACTGCGCCCAGACGTTGCTTTTTCATTCTTATTGGCCATTATTAACTCTTCGAAAATGTAACTGCATTGGTTGCATTAATTATGATACAATGTTCAATTAAACTGTCCATTATGCATGATGTCTAATACTGTACTGAGTGATAACTAGACTTCGGATAAATGCATATAACGCAAATATTACAAGCAATATACTTGATCATTTTTTAAAATGTTAATCTCAGAACTACGTAACAAGTCACTGTACTGCAATTAAATTAGCACGCGAGAAAATTTCACTGAGTGTGGGAAAATTTCTCAAGTCATTGTATTTCTCAAGTCATCGGCGTGGAAAACGTTTTAATGCTGTTTTGCTATTCATTTTCAAGCTATCGACTCCGTCAAATGAAACAATTTCGTTAAATATGCCAAAAATGCAATCTGTAAAAGAGTGTTATAGTGATCTGTGACAGTGTTATAGTCAGATGGGTTATAATATAAGAACAGCATTATAGCAAATCAGCGTAAAGCGAACCGCGTTATAATGGGGGCCTGCTGTAATCAAAACTAGTACTTGCATTTCCATCATAACTGCTACCTTTAGGCTTTACAAATCCATTTTTAACTACTTATCCATGATGAGTTCAATAGGTAAAAAAAAAACAGAGCACAGGAACAACTGAAATTCATAATTATGTATCATAATACAATACTTCATATAGTAAATGACTGTCAACTTCTGGATGTGACATCTCCTTGTATTGCTGGAAAAAATGCAATGATGCAAGTGGAAATTCAAAATATAAGAATCCATATCATCCATATATGGCAGCAATAATATCCATGAAATCATAGGTTTGATGTGCTAGTTATATTTTTTTCTAATATACATTAAAATATATTAAAATAAAAAACATTCATCCACATAACACCCAAAATCATCGTGCAACCCAAAAAAAAAAAAATTCATAAGGAATAATTATCTTCAACATAAGATAATTAGATATAATTAACTTATGCTATATAAAGGTGCTTCCCTAAAGCAGTGATTTTCAATAAGGGTGCTATGAGCTACTTTAAAGGGTGCTGCCATATTATGAAATATTCTAATCAAACTAATGGAAATTTCTCTTTAGGTGTGTTGCTATTGCAATGTTTCTCATTCCAAGGGTGTTTTGAGTGAAAAAAAAGGTTCGGAATCATTGATCTATAGCCAGTGTCAACTTTTAATATACTGGTGTGACCAGCTTCCTAAACAATCATGACATATCCTTTTTTCATTTTGATTACACTCGTTGGCAAAAAAAATTTTTTTTTCACATCCTGTTAAAATTTGGCATGATTCTTTTAGATCTGACATTGCTGAATATTGCTGTAACACCCACGGGATTAAAGTAAAAAGTTTCTAGTAAAAAAAGATCTAATATATTTTAAGAAAATGTTACATACAGTACTAAAATTGAACAATGGGTCTATTAACTTTATTCTATTTACAAATATGTTTATCTGATAACAAAACACTTATTTTGTTGTGTTTTGCCTTTTATAATCTTCCACTGGTGTGTCCCAAACAAGATTCCAACAGTAGCCTGCCAATGTATTTGGACTCCATTTTCTCTGGTATCTTTTGTCCATTTGAGAAATATATTGGTTAAACCTTTCACCCTGTTCATCAGAGACTGCACCAAGTTTTTAGGAAAAAAATATAAACGGGAATGTAGGAAATGAAGTTTTAATGATAGGTCTCGGCTACAATATTTGAAAACAGGGCGATGAGAACTTTCTAAGCACATATCTGAGTTTTTGAACATATTTCCTGCAAGAATCTGTCAAAATTATTTCATGGAGGAAATTGATGCTGACCAGTATTATTTAAGTTTCAAACCGTTTATAATTAAACTATCTTCACATTATGTAATTCTGGGATAAATGGTCATTATACCTGACCAAAATATACTTGCCTATTCTAGACATGAATATAAATAAACACAACTTTAATAAAAAAAGTTGTGTTTATTAGTTTTTATTGGACACATTAAAAAAGGATATACACTTATAAATATACATTGCAGTTTTAAATATTGCTTGCTATATTGAAACTCACACCATTATACTTTATCAACTTACAAAAAATGGGATAAGACCTTTTTCAAGATCACGATAAAGCGCTTCTGAGAATCGATCTCCCCTAAGGCTAAGGTTGTCATCACTTTCAATATATCGCATGGTGATGAGACTCATAAGACCAGCTTTCTCTACTGATGAATGTGCCTTTGCATGATGAGAAGGAGAATTGAGAAAAATAGCAGCACAGGTAAGATAAAGATATAATGAGAAGTTCAAAATAAAACCTATGCTAATTGTTCTCATTAACAATTTTAATAGCAGTAACAATATTAGTACTTTGATTAATATCAATTTCACTATTTAGAAAACTATTAATCATCCCAATATTTCTTTTTATTTCATCACAATTAATAAACCTTTCAAATGTTCAATTAGTTAAAAATCAATTAATAAACTGTGAAAAATACCATTACCATGATAAGAATTACTAATTTTTATTTACTCTGTTTTTTTTTTTAAATTTTACTTTTCACATAAAACATTTAGGACAAAAGTCTCAGATTTGTACGTAATCATGAACACAAAACTGCTGTACAAATTGGAGCATTATGGCATTAAGGGCAAGTTGCTGCTATGGATAAAGGGATGGTTGAGTGGGAAAAGGCATAGTGGGGGATGCCACTAATTACTAAATATTATTAGTACCATCCCCCAGGGTTCACTGCTGGGCACATTGTTGTTTTGTGTATCCATCAATGATATGATGAAGGTGTATTAGGATTAATGTCCCAGTTTGCAGAAGATGATACAAAAGTTGGCAGGGTTGTTAACAGGGTAATTGTGCAGTCAGATATGAAGTTCTCTGAGTAGTGTAGATGGGTTGCCAGAGCAGGTCATGGAGTCTTGTCAATGATATATAGGAATTGAGTTAGCAGGGACAAGGCGGTGATTATCCCGTTGTACAAGGCAATGGTCAGGCCACATGTTGAGTACTGTGTACAGGTCTGGAAGCCTCATTTTAGGAGGGATGTAGAGTTGCTAGAAGGAGTACAAATAAGGGCAACAAGATTGGTGAAGGGAACAAAAGGGTGCTCTTACCAAGAAAAGCTTAAGTTCTCAAATTGCGGTGCCTGGAGAGTAAGCACTTGCGAGATGACCTGATTGAGGTGTATAAGGCCTTGAATGGGTTGAACAAGCTTTTTTTTTTTCTTTTTTTTTTTTTTTTTTATGAAAACTGCAAACACTAGGTATTAGAACCTATAGTACTTAGTACCGTGCTTGAGTTGGAGGTTGAGAAGACAAAAAAAAGATTTTTGTTGACATCAGACTTGAACTTCTGTAGACTGTGATTTTCAGGAAATACGTATGAAGGAAGGTTGCTCCAGAAAACGGCAGTTGAATGAATAAACGAGGAAGATGAAAAACTGGTTCTGTAAGCTTGAAGTTGGAGAGTAAATAGATGTTCACTCATGGCAGCATGTGCTTGGACTGTTTTGAAAGAGAGAGTGGGAATTATAGAAGCCAATTCAGAAGAACAGTGCCCATTGAAGAGTCTGTAGAAAAGGCATGCAGCAGAAACAGTACATCTAAAATACAGCGAGTGGAGAGACTCTGTTAGAGATGAGTCATTAATTAACCTAATTGCCCTCTTCTAAATGGAATCTAAAAGCCTGAGAGAGGTTTTGGGGGCACCATCCCAAATGTGGGAACAATATTCCATGGTAGGGTGGATTTGCGATTTGTACAGAGTGAACAGCTGTTTGGAAGAAAAGAAACGCCGAAAGCGAAAGAGAAAACCAAGTTTTTTAAATGTAGAAGAAGCAATATTTGCAATGTGCTTGTGCCAAGAGAGATTAGAAGTCAGGGTAATCACCAAAAAAGATATATCATCTTGCCTAGAAATCGGAGTGTCACCAAAGATAAGCATAGGAGCAGAAGAATCATTTTTGCGAGATATAAGCCAAGATTGAGTTTTAGAAGGATTGAAATCAAATAAGTTGTCTTTGCCCCACTTGATAATTACCTGGAAGATCGGCATTTAAGGAATTGGTAGCGGATATTCGAGAAGATGAAACTGACTGAGCAAGGCAAGGTTTCTCAAACTGGAAAGTGGAATACAATGTGCTGTTATCGGCAAAACTATGGATAGGATTTCTAGTCAATGGAAGAAAGTCATTAATATACAAGAGGAAAAGAGTAGGGGAAAGAACAGAACCTTGGGGGACACTAGCATTAGTGGAGAAGTTAGAAGACAGGGAGCTATCTACCATGACCTTCAGAGAGCGGCCAGCGAGAAAACTGGATAACCAATTACAAAAAACAGTTGGCAAACCATAAGATGGTTATTGTTATTATTTGGTTTTTAGGGGCATTAGCAACTAAGGCCATATTGCTCAGGGGATTTGCGGTGGTCATTCCCTAACCTTTCCGCATCCTCCGTATTTGGTTGCTCACGGGCTTGAACCCCGGTCTAATCAAGAACCGTGTGCTACGCACTGCTGCTCCTGCCCACCTGGCTACGGAGGCGCCACCATAAGATGGAAGCTTGTTTAGAAGACCTTTATGCCAAACATGATCGAAAGCCTTTGAGATGTCAAGAGCAACCGCTTGTGTTTCACCGAACTTTTCCATTGAATTTGTCATAATCTGGTTTATGTTACCATAAATTGGTAACATAAGCCAGAATATCATCAGTGGATCGACACTGATGGAATCCATACTGACGATTGTTGATCACACGGAAAGTTTCTAGGTAATTTAAGAGTTGGCGGTTAATAGATTTCTCCATTACTTTAGAAAGAGTATAAGTAATTGCAATGGGACAATAATTGGATGGGAGGGATTTGTCACCCTTTTTAGGAACTGGCTGGATATGAGCAAATTTCCAAGCAGAAGGAAAAACACCTTTGGAATAAGAAAGTGAAAAAAGGTGGCAAAGAACAGGAGTAAGTTCAGGAGCACAGGTTTTGAGAACAAGTGGAGAAATACCATCGGGACCTGGAGCTTTATGAGCATCAAGTTTCATCAAAATCCTACTGGCATCCTTTTGACTGAAGACCACAGGAAGCACTGCATGGAGCGTGTTGGGAATGGTGAGAGATGTTTTACCAAGATCATTAATATGTCAGTTGGAAGAAAAATGGGCTGCTAGCAGGTCAGCTTTATCCTTGGCTGAAGTGACAACAGAACCATCTGGTTTTGACAGAGGTGGGAGCAGACATGGGTGAAATTTGTGGCCAATAGCTTTGGCAAGAGACCAGAATGCCAGACTACCATTAGGACAAGAAGCAAGTTTTCTACTCTTAGCCTGTTCAAAATCTAGTTTGTACTGATTAATAACTGCTTTACAATTTTTGCAAGCTTTGGTGTAGGCAGAAAATGATACTAAAGAACTCGAAACAAGCCAATTACGAAATGCAACATTCCTCACTTAAACAGCTTTGGCACATTTATTGGAAAACCAAGGTTTAGATAAAGGACGAGATTTTAAAGTGGAGTGTAGGATAAAGGATTCTATTCCTACAAGAATAATTTCACTGACACGATCTGAGCAAACGATGACATCAGAAGTTTTGAAACAGTAATCCGACCAGGGAAAAGAAGAAAAGAAATCTCACAGGTCATCCCCTTTTGCATCCTTGAAATACAAAAACAATACGAGGTTGGGATAAAGAGATAAAGGCGCTATTGGAGAAGAGACAATTGCCAGGTTGTGATCTGAGGTGCCTAAAGGGCCAACACTTCGACCATGTAATTAGAAGAGTTGTTTGTAAGGAAAAGATCAAGCGTGTTCGCTGTATGGTTAGGATTGTCCAGTATTCTGGTAGGTAAATGAACAATCTGTACAAGGTCATTAGTAATTGCAAAAGCCTCAGCATCTCGACCAATTGGGTTGGTGTGACTAGAAAATGGAAGCCAGCTGGAGTTGTGAACATTAAAATCATCAAGGAAAATTACCTCACTGTTAGGAAAGTTGGACTGGAGAAAGTCAAGTTGCAAAGAGAGGAAGTCAAAGAGCTCCAAGTGATTAGTGTAGGTGGGAGAATGGTAGAGACAACAGATGAATCTGACAGAATGAGGTAGAGAGATTTTAAGATTGAAGATAAGTCTGAGAATATTGAAAAGAGGAGATTCCAAATTACCAAATCTCTGACAGGGAACATAGTAACGGACGTATGCACAGTACCACCTTTGAGGTGAAAAGAATCATACAGCGTATAATTTTGGCAACTGAGATGTGCAGTAGTTGAATCAACCAATAACTGAGATTCTGTTAGAAAAAGTACTTGGGGTTTGGCAGATTGCAAGTGGAAATGGACATCATTGAGATTAGAACTGGGACCATGTATATTTATGAAATGAACTAGGAAGTGTTTGGGAGGTTTAGATCTTTTCGCAGATAAGCTTACTCTATTAGTTTGACAATTCATATATATTTATGAAATGAACTAGGAAGTGTTTGGGAGGTTTAGATCTTTTCGCAGATAAGCTTACTCTATTAGTTTGACAATTCATGGTGGATTCAACAGTAAGAAAAAATGGTGGGGAGGGGACATGCTGTATGAAATAATTAAATTTTTGGATGTGGCATACACATAGTAAGAATATACCCAGATCCTTGAAATAATGTGGCCTCAACAATGCCCACTGCATACACACTACACGGACTCTCTCCAGTCACTATCTGGCATAGTAGATATAGCAAGATTATACACTAGCTGATCCGGAAGCCTCCTAGAGAGTTACGACAGGTTCGGTCCAGTGTACTAACTAGTGGCCTGCGAACACCGTTTTAGAGCTGTACCTACAAAATGTAACATTGGATCTCGCCATCATAGCCTCAAAAGTCATCAGTCATACTGTATGATGGAAGAGATGGGAAGGGTTGATCGGAACTTAGCTCTGGAGACTAAACATGGGTTCCACCACTTCAAGCCTCCAATAAGCAATGTGGTGGTATTGCATCGGTTTATGAGAGTCATCTACCACCTAGTATTGCCTGGTAACACAGAGGGGCGGCATTCCTCCATGTGGTGTGGGAGCCACACCTCGACCCCTGCTTACATTGGTTCACAACTAGGTGGTCACCCACAGTATGCTTGCGCATGGAGGCTATACCTAGGATTACTAACAGTCCCACTATCGTGAATGTGCATGAAGAGGATTTGGCTGTCACAGAACGTCCAGACTTTGCCGAAATTGGGTCCACTTGACTTGAATGTCACTCGAATATCAGTTTCATCAGCGTTTTATTCTCCCAGGTAGCAAGTAACAATTGTCTAGCATATCTGAGAGAATATCTGTGACAACCCCAAGGACCAAAGCTCAATGCTGATGGGATTCTTTCTCTTGCTCAGATTACGAACCTCAGGGGGTATAAATTCAAATTGAGGCAAGGCAGTTGTAGAATTTGTATGTGGAAATTTGCCTTTAGCCAGTGGGTAGTTGATTGCTGGAACAGGACTTCCATCTCTTGTTGTGGAAATTTATAGCTTAAATAAATTTAATGCTGGGCTAGACAGGCATTTGGAGTGAATGGATGGGTGAGATGGGAAGGGTTTTTTTTTTTTTTTTTGGCTGATGCTGATAAGCTTGCTTTCTTGCATCGTATGCCTCAGCTAATGCTAATAGTCCATAGAGAAGTGCATTCTGGCTGGTTGAAGCTGTGTACATGTAGAGGAATACTGGTAAGCTGGAGCTATTCAGGGGTGTATTTTAGGAATTGGCTGTGTTCTCTCCTCTCTTCTCTGCTAATGTCACTGACCTCAGAACTGTGAACTCTGTCATATGTTTGGCCTTGGCTGGTAGAGAGGTTTGGCAGACTAGACTGTGAACCTCTGGAGTTTGGGGGAGCATTTAGACTGTTCTAGAGAATCAGTTTGGAAAATATGTTGAAATCCAATTTCAACATATTGAATTTCAATTCCAGGATATTCCCATACATCTATG
The DNA here is from genome assembly GCF_048544385.1 of Mastigoproctus giganteus. Lineage (NCBI taxonomy): Eukaryota > Metazoa > Arthropoda > Arachnida > Uropygi > Thelyphonidae > Mastigoproctus > Mastigoproctus giganteus. Next base: position 80,439,872 of record NC_143583.1, on the reverse strand, counting down.
CATTTACAGAACTGTTCACAAAATATAGAAAATAAATTTTATTGCTGAAATACAGAAGTGCCATATCATCTGGTTTGCAAAAAATTCACTGTAGAAATTATGCAAGCTAAATGGAGTTCCTGACTGTTTACAGTCTTCCTTATAAACTATTGCCCATCAGAGCCATGTAAATAAATTTTGACTTATATGAAAATAAAAGTTTCACTGCTCTGGAGGCCACTCTGCAAGCTCTTCAGGCCCAGTTAAGTGTCAAGACTCTCAATTATTAGTCATAAGTGACTTCTATCTAGAATCCATGTTCACATGGATTTGTGTCCATAATATTGTGTAGCAACTTTTCAAAAAGATTCTGCTTATCTGTATTTCTTTATGTTCTTTATGAATTTGAATATGCCAAATCCAATTATGACCTTAGTTTTTGTATAGCAATGGCTTACCTATAAAGAAAAGAAAGTAAACATCTTTGTCTTTCGTGATTAGTGTAATCACCTTGAACCATATTTAGTTGCTTACCACAGCTTTGTCCCACATTACATGCTACCTTCTTCTCCATTGACTATATGTAATAATGGAATCTCTCCTGTAATGTTCTCCAAATTTGGTCTAAAAAATCAAGGTGAGTAAGCAAGTAAGGACCCTTGATTATCATTTTACATTTCATTTTTCCACAATTTTCAGCTTTAGTATTAGTGTTAGTATTAGTAATGCCCACATGGAACAAGGAAGCCTAAGACTTATGCTGCACCAGCCAAAAAAAAAAAAAAAAAAGTAAAATAGTATATAAAATAATTAATTAATAAATAATAAAAGAAAAGGAAATAAACAAACTTGAAAATGTTTGATAAATCATCGATGGGACACCATGAGCCTTCCTTGAAACCTGTCCACAAGTCTCAGAGAACTTCATGTTTGACCATATCTTAACTACCAAGTCCCTTTCTTCCACTACTGATTGTAGTTCAACTCCATGAAGTGTATAAGTTATTTTGGGGTTACTGTTCCCCAGGTGTAAGACCTTACACTTTTTGGAATAAAACATAGCTGCCACTTTTCCGACCATCTCTGAAGTCTATCTAGTTTACTCTGAAGAAGCTCTGCTTGACAGTGATCATTAACTATTCTATCGATCTTTACATCATCTGCAAATTTAGACATCAAGCTCTCTTTCCCTTTATTAATGTCATTTAAGAAAATCAAAACAATAGCGGTCCCAAAACTCATCCTTGTGGTTGTTGTTGTTATTTGGCTTTTAGGAGCATTAGCAACTAAGGCCATATTGCTCTGGGAATATGAGGTGGTCATTCCCTGACCTTTCCGCATTCTCTGTATTTGGTGGTGACAGGCTCGAACCCTGGTCTAATCAAGAAGCGTGTGCTACGCACTGCTGCTCCTTCCCACCTGGCTACGGAGGCGCCTCATCCTTGTGGAACCCCACTTCATACATTAACCCAATCTGAGGATTAACCATTTATCACAACTCTCTGCCTCCTTTCCTGAAGCCATCCTGCTATCCATCTAAGGTTTTTACCTGTAATTCCAACCTGTTCCAACTTATAAAGTAACTGCTCATGTGGGACTGAGTCAAATGCTTTGTTAAAATCTTAAATAAACAATGTTGAAATTATTCCCTAAATTCAGCTCATGAGTGACCCTGTAAAAATAGCTAACCAGATTTGTTAAACATAATTTTCCCTTTACAAAACCATGTTTAACAAATCTGTTTAACCAGATTTGTTAAAAATGGTTTTGATAAGTCCAGAGCCCATCCTGAATCTAGTGATGCTCTCATAATTAGCCTTAATGGTTCAATGCACTCACTTGCTACTGCCCTTAAAATTATAGGGTATATGCCATGAACCCCAGGAGCCTTACTTGCCTGTAGGCTCGAAAGTTTTTTCATTAAATAATCATGTGAAATTTCAATATCATTAATTACATAATTTTCAACTTCACTGCCATAATTTCTCATTGACATAAAGAGTGTTTCTTCTGTAAATATCGATGCAAAGTAACTGTTGAGTTCATCTGCAACATCAGCTGGGGTGTCTAATGATATCCCATATCCATTACATAAGGGTCCTATCTGATTCGTCCTTCTCTTCTTTGCAGTTATATATGTGAAGAATTCCTTATCTTCACTCTGCTCTCTTTACGAGAGATTTCTCATAATCTGCCTTTGCCAGCCTAACCTTTTCTGTGGCACTATTACAGATCAATTTATAGCTGTTATAGCCTTCAGTACTTTTTATTGCTCTTTAACTTTTCCACACCGTCTTTTTCTGCTCAAGTAATCTGGCAACTTCAATATTCATCCAACTTGGAATCCTCCTCATGGAGTTTTTTTTTTAATAGTATACGCATTCAGGGCTTCTGTGATTAATGTTTAAAAGGTATACCATAATTCAATTGTATTCACTCTCTGTGAGATATCTACCCAGTTAATAGAGGCCATGTAGCACCTTAAGCTGTCATAATTTCCTTTCCTGAAATTATAACCCTTTCCTTTGCCTTTAACTACTGCTACCTCTCTCTTCATCGACCACCATAGAACTCCATGATCACTTCCTGCTATTGGTTCCTGTACTGTCAGCCCTATTATGTTATCTGGTTCATGGGTGATGATCAGGTCTAGAATATTCTTTTCCCCAGTACTTTCCCTAACATATTGATACAAATAACAATCATGTAGTTTATTTAAAAATTTTGTTCCCCATATTGAGTTTCCTCCACATTTTCTCCAATCAATTAGAGGCAAATTAAAATCACCCATAATAAGACATTCATGCTAACTTTGTCAACTAGTTCTTCATAATTCAGCTTATCAACTAGTTCATAATTTTCACTCATTAATTAATTAATGGGCAAAATTTTGCCTTCCAATTTCTGTGAAGCCACCATCTTCATTACCTGTGGATCAATACACATGCCACCTTTCACTTTTGCATCAGTTAATTTTGGAAATACAGAATGTATACATATGCTTGAAAGTGTTACCTTGAGGCTCTATTGCTTTAACAAACTGTTTGATCAGTCCCTTGATGTGGTAAAAGCAAGGCTTCATTTTCTGGAACCAGAGGACTTTTTAAGACATTGTGTGTGAGCTAGGCTGCAACTCAATTCTGGCAGACCATTCTCCTCTATTGCCTTACTGATTCTGTTGTTGTTGTTGTTATGTTATTTGGTTTTTTAGGAGCATTAGCAACTAAGGCCATATTTCTCCGGGAATATGCGGTGGTCATTCCCTGACCTTTCCGCATCCTCTGTATTTGGTGGTGATGGGCTCGAATCCCAGTCTAATCAAGAAGCGTGTGCTATGCACTGCTGCTCCTTCCCACCTGGCTACGGAGGCACCCTTACTGATGCAGAGGCAGAGAAAGCAAGGAAATTTAGTGAAACCACCTTGCAAATCCAAAAGGAACACTGGCATCCTGAAGTCCCCACAGAAATCCTATTTAATATCCAGAATTGTTCTTTTCTGACATATGCTTCAAAAATTTCCATAATCCTCTTCAACATAAATAGAGTAAGCAACAGGAATCAACTGGTGTATATTTCCATGTGAAGTTTGTTGTTTGTTATTTGGTTTTTAGGAGCATTAGCAACTAAGGCCATATTGCTCCGGGGATATGTGGTGGTCATTCCCTGACCTTTCCGCATCCTCCGTATTTGGTGGGCACGGGCTTGAACCCCGGTCCAATCAAGAAGCATGTGCTAAGCACTGCTGCTCCTGCCCACCTGGCTATGGAGGCACCCCATATGAAGTAACACAGCTTTCAAACATTTATTATTATTAGCCATATGGTGCTGCACAGCCAAACACAAATTTATGAGTTACCCTGTGTGCGTGCATGCGTGCACGTGTTACTTGAACTATGTATTAAAAGATGCCTCTTCTGGATTGTGACCAATCAATTTCTTCATAAAGACCAATCAGATAAAAAAAAAAGCATAGAGATTCTGCAACACAAAAATATGCATAAATGACATGCCTTTTTCTGTATGTGGAAGTCTTACTGCTTGTATCCGGTAGATTCCATGCCTTTAAACGAGATATCCATAGCTCTGTATTTGATTTAGTTAGAAACAACATTATCCACTACATCATCCAATTCTTGCTGATTAAGGAAATGTAGAGCTTTATTTGAACAGGATTCTAAAGTATAATCCCAATTATCCTGGTCACTAAATTCATTCCACAATTTGTAAGTGTATTCTTTGAAAGATGGATTGAGAATTACACAGTCTTCATTGCATAGCACTAGAGCAATAGAGGATGGTATATTAAGATACACTATAGCTTTTTGATCTGTAGACTTTTTTATATTTTGATATATTTCACATACAAATGCAGCAGTCATCATAATGGTTTGTAGCTCTCTTCATATTCAAGGTATAGCAAAAGGCTTATGACTACCATAAAATCATCCCTCTAATGTTGACCTGTTACTAACCACAGCAAAGATGAGGTGCCCCCCAACTTTTCTTCATCACCTACATCAGGCTACAGATGCACTGAAAAACTTGGTGCCACCAATAAAGTGAAAATATTTGTTTTGATCAGAGCCATGCCGAGAGTGAAGCAAGCAAGGCTCGTGCCTCAGGTTAAAAGCTGAAAGGGGGTGCCAAAAGAAAGATTAAATAATTGCCCAAGTTTTCGATTTAAAAAAAATAAAACAGTTTTTATTTTATTTTTTATAGTCCTTTTATTTTTATTAAAATGTGTACCAGAAATTTATTTTAAATAAGTCATATTTTTTTTATATTTTAGTGGGGGGGTGCAATTTTTCATTCTTGCCAGGTACTAAAATGGCTCGGCACAGTTCTGGTTTTGATAAAAATTTTAAAAAATGAACAATACAACAGTAAACATATATTTAAAATCTTTATCAATACAATATAAAAACAAAAATAATATTAAATTCTGTAAATATAAAAATGAAATATAAATTCTGAAAATTAAATGAAGTAATATATCGACTTACTTAATTTAGAACAGTTTTCGTCGGGATCTGGCATTTAGAAACATCCATTCTTTCAGCAGCTTGTGCTTTTATGCTAAGCAGTGCTAGTGCTGATAGACATTGTCCCATGGTGTTTCTCAAATAATTCTTAATTTTAATTTTGAGAAACAACGTTCCTCGGTTGATACAGTAACCAGAATTGTCAAAAATAATATCAATAAGAAGCACACTTCCAAAAAACTAACACTCATATTGTAGTATTTTATTATGATTAGTTCTGCAAATTCACGAATAGTTTTAATTTTTGCAATTTTACTTTGTAGGGACTTTATGAAAAGCAGTAATTACATTGAAAATTATTCTTCTCTGCATTTTTTATAATGGAATTTTTATCCATTTGAATTAATTAATTTGAAGTAAGAAACGCAAACAAGTCAGAAAATGAATTTGGTCCTTGAAACCTTTTGTGCAGTTGGGTAGTCACTAAGTCAATTACACGATAAAAAAATGTTAACTTTAAAGAGCCATTCTGCATTTTCAAATTGGTAGTCCTCTACCAGTTCATCAAAATGTTTCTTAACAAATTGCCTCCATTCATTTGCAAATTGAGGTATACCCCATTTCTGCACAATAGCATTAGTAGAGGCATATGATGCAAGAAAGCAAGCTTATTCAGCATCAGCCAAAAAAAAAAAAAAAAAAAAAAAAAAAACCAACCACTACTCCCATTTCACCCCTCCGTTCGTTCGAAATACCTGTCCAGCTGAGCCTTAAATTTATTTAGGCTATCAACTACCACAACAAGGGATGGAAGTCTGTTCCACCAAACAAATACCCACTGGCTAAAGGCAAATTTCCGCACATCTACCCTACATCTGTCTTTCCTCAATTTGAATTTATGCCCTCTCAGGTGATTATTCTGAGCAAGAGGAAGAATCCCATTGGCATTGAGCATGCTCAAACCATTCAAGGCTTTATACACCTCTATCAGATCACCTCACCGGTGCCTAGTCTCCAGATGCTGTAATTTGCAAAATTTAAGCCTTTCTTCGTAAGAGCAACCCTTTGTTCGGTTCACTAATCTTGTTGCTTTCTCTGTACTCGTTCCAGCAGCTCTACATCCTTCTTGAAATGAGGCCTCCAGACCTGTATACAGTACACAAGGTGTGGCCTGACCATTGCCTTATACAGGGGAATAATCACCTCCCTATCCCTGCTAGAAAAATTCCTATATATCATTGACAAGACACCATGAGCTACTCTTGCAGCTCATCTGCACTGCTCAGAGAACTTTATATCTGCCTGCACAATTACCCCCAGATCCTTTTCATTCTCTACCACTGTCAGTGTAGTACCACAGAGTTGATACGTTGCTCTGGGGTTACTGTTTCCCATATGTAGTACTTTACATTTGTCAATATTAAACTTCATTTGCCACCTCTCAGCCCATCTGCTCAACCTTTCCAGATCCTGTTGCAGCAGCATAGCATCAGTAGTGTCCTTAACAACCCTGCCAACCTTTGTATCATCTGCAAACTTGGACATTAAACTTGATATACCATCATCAATATCATTCATAAACACCGAAAACAACAACGGACCCAACATGAACCCTGAGGAATTCCACTAATAACATTAGTCCACGTTGAGCAGTGTCCATTGATTACCACTCTCTGTCTTCTACCACTCAACCATCCCTTTATCCATATGAGCAATTTGCCTCCAATGCCACATTGCTCCAATTGCAGCAATCTTCCATGCGCAACAGTATCAAAAGCCTTTCTAAGATCCAAATATATAATATCAAAGTTATTCCCTGCATCCAGTTCTTCTGTGACTACATCGTAGTATCCAATCAAATTAGTCAGGCAAGACCTTCCCTTAACAAAACCATGCTGTGTCTGAGCTATAACTGAATTCTTGACTAGATGATCCTGTAGTGCTTCTTTAATGAGTGCCTCCATTAATTTTCCTGGAACAGAAGTGAAACTAACAGGTCTATAATTACTTGTGTCAGCCTTTGATCCTCCTTTGTGAATTGGGGTTACATTTGCACATCTCCAGTCTATGGGTACCTCCCCTGAGTCCAAAGAAGCTCTCATAATTATGGCTAGGGGTTTTCTTACTTCCTTTGCTGCCTCCTTTAATATAACTGGATAGATCCCATCCACCCCGGGTGCCTTTTTTATGTTTATCCTCAACAATTTCTCCTCCACTTCCCTCTCAGTTATTACAAAATCATCTAGCTCACTGCCAGTGTTTACTTCACCTACGGCTTTCCCCTTCCTGAATAACTCCTCATGTGTGAATGTAGATGCAAAATACTCGTTTAGTTTGTTAGCCACCTGAGCAGGATCCTCAACTGTTGAACCATCAATATCCAGTGGACCAATCTGATTCATGCCTTTCCTTCTTGAGTTTACATAGGTAAAGAACTCTTTTCTGTTTTTCTTTGTATCCTTTGCCAAGGATTTATCATAATCTGCCTTTGCTTGCCTAATCTCCTTTGTGACTTGGTTACAGACCAGCTTATATCTATCATAGGCTTCCATGTCACCCATTAATTTGTATGTATCCCATGCATTTTTCTTCTCTGCCATATGTCTCATTAGTTCATCTGATGCTTCCTTGATTACAAAACTTGATTATACGTTTCTATGCCCAATGCAGCTTGCCCACTATCCATATTTGTTCTTTGCAAAATCATTGATATTGAATTAATACTCGACAAGATTTTTTCTATCAGTAGGGTGGTTAACTCAAAATCAAAATTTTCCATATTATTTTCAATCCAGATCGCTTCCGACTTTTCATCTCTTTTTGACGATTGTATGATAATATTATTTAATGCTATTAGCAAATCTCTCTCTCTCTCTCTCTCTCTCTCTCTCACACCCACCCACCCACCATATAAGCCTCATGTTTCCTTGCACCATATGGCTAATAATAATAAGTCTCAACAGTTGGTACTGTAGCAAAAAACATGTATAATTTGAAAAATGCTGAAATAGTTTGATATTTCTGGTTCTGCATCATTAATAACTAGATTGAGATAAGTGAGCCGCACAATGTACATACAATGCATTCGGTTGTAGGCAGGACTGTACTCCTGAATATGCACCATTCATTGTGTTTGCTTTATCACCCTTGCCCATGGCACTTTGAAAGATTCAGATCATTTGAATTTATGGAGTTGCAAATAATTGACATTATTCCAGCAGCTAATCCATCAGTAACAGTGAGAAAACCAAGGAACGTTTCTGTGACATCTATACGTTTAGGTCTGTCATCATACAGATCTTTTAAAAAATGGACATAACTGTACACCAAGCTTAGTTGAACCATTTTTAAGATATCTTGTGTTGTATCAGCAATGATGGAAAAATATGGTGGACTTGTTTGATATATAAACTTTGGGGATAGAAGTTGCCGCAGGCTCAACTGCATGGTCCCTCCAATAATACTCGAAATATTATAGGGGCAATAATAAGTGGGCACTATTTGACTTTGGTCCCGCAGTCACAAATCCTTAAAAATTGCCCTGGAAGCAGCAGCTATGCTAATACTATTTCACCTCTATTCATTGCAGTTTTGCTTGTGCTCTGCAGTTAGCTAACAATAAACATGCTTTGTGTGAAAAAAAGTATTGTTCATAGACATAGTAAATTTTATCATAAACATAACTAAAAAACTTAAATTTTTACTGAATTTTTTTTCCTGTTTTGGGCAGGAGGGCCATAGGCCCCATTTCATTCATGGGTCCCAATACACCGCACTGGCTGCATTGGCATAGTTACGTCACTGTTTCACATGCTTTGAACCCTGTATAATATTCAAAAACATAGCGGAACACATCTGGAAAGAGTTTGCACCTTTGTTTGGCAGCCATAACAACAAAAAGAAAAGAACAACTTATATGAATACTACAGGCTCATATATATCACAGTGGTATGCATCTATGTAAGAAATAACATAAGAGAGGAATATGTCACAAAAACATAAAACCTTAATGCAACCAAAATAGGCTTCTTCAGATGCAATGCAAAGCTTGGTACCACCAACATAACATTTTGTAGATTTGTCATGTTGGTGGTACCAACATGACATTTAGCTGCTGCAAAGTATTTTTCCTGGTAAAGTTGTATACTAGAGAACCATAATCTAGGTGTGAATGGACCAAAGTTCTGCAAAGATGTAGTAAGGCATACCGATCAGCTCTCCATGATATGGATAAAACTGATTGAAGTGTATTCAAATGTTTTAGACAAGTAGTTCACAGATAAGTGATATGAGCTTGGAATTTTAGCTTGCTGTATAAGAACAGTTCATGAAATTTAATGGTATTAACAAATGAAATTGGAGTATTGTTTATAGTTTACAATTAGGGTGGAGAGCATGTTACTTGCAAAAGTGAATGGAATATCAGTTTTTCTGGTCCATACCATTGCATGAGGTACAAGATTCTATTTTGGTTATGGCAAATTAGAGCTGTTATTCAATAGTGTTCATACTTTGAGACTGACAGAAATGGTAATGTCATCTGCATACATGTAAGCTTCAACAGTTTTTGGGATATCTCATGTCATGTTGTTAACTCGAATTGCGAATAAAGTTGCACTGAATGTCGATCCCTGTGGAACTCCTTCCTCCTAAATGTGAGATTTAGGATGGGAAACTGATAGGGAAATATCAGTTTCATATCAGGGAAACTGATAGGGAAAAAATATTCTACACCTGACCATCACCCATGCACCAGATGACATAGGGCTGACATTATGGGAACCATTACCTGGGAGTCATCATAGAATTATAAGTTGGATGATGAGAGAGAGGGGTAGCAATTGTTAAAGACAAAGGAATAGGTTTCAATTTTGGGAAAGGAGATTTTGGCAACTTAAGGTGCTACATAGCCTCTATCAACTGGGGAGATGGCTCACAGAGTGCGAATAAGGAGGATTCCAAGATGGATGAATAATGAACTAGCCAGTTTAACAGAGCAGAAAAAGATGGCATGGAAAGTTACAGAGTGATAAAAAGTAATGAAGCCTATAATAGCTACAAATTGATCTGAAACATTACTACAGAAAATATTAGGCTAGCAAAGGAAAATTATGAGAAATCACTGGCCAAGAGAGCAAAGAACGGAGATAAGAAGTTTTTCTCATACATGAACAGTAAGAAGAAAAGGGCAAAGCTGACCGGACCCTTGTATAATGAATGCAGGAAAGTCCTAGATAACCCACAGTGTAGGTGAATTGCACAAGTACTTTGGATGGATATTTACACACATAAGATGCTTCATGGTGGGGGAGACACTGTGTAAGCAAAGGCTGGAAAGTATAAAATTAGTAATATTTAAATTTCAAAAGATTATTTATTAGAAAAATTTTCAAGCCTAAAGACAAGTAAGGCCCCTGAAATAGAGTCCGTTGCCTCCGTAGCCAAGTGGTCAGGAGCAGGAGTGCAGTAGCATCCGCTCTTTGAGTAGACCGGGGTTCAAGCCCCTGACTGCTGAATACGGTCGATTTGCCAACCCGCACTGGACCAGCGTGGCAGATTATGGTCCATTTCCCTCAGCATGAATTGTTGAGGAGGCTTCCATCCTGCAGTGGGTTGATAATGGCTGCACTTTTTTTTTATGAGTGCATCGTTGGATTCAGGAAAGATTCCCTTAGATTGGAGAAGTGTCAATGTATCATCAATACATAAAGATGGGTGTAAGAGTAAAATGGGTAACTATTGGCGCATCAGTCTACCTTCACTAGCACTGAAAATCAAGAAGCTAGTTAGTTAGTTAGTTATTTGGTTTTTAGGAGCATTAGCAACTAAGGCCATATTGCTCCGGGATATGCGGTGGTCATTCCCTGACCTTTCTGTATCCTCCGTATTTGGTGGTGACGGGCTCGAACCCCGGTCTAATCAAGAAGCGTGTGCTACGCACTGCTGCTCCTTCCCACCTGGCTACGGAGGCGCAAATCAAGAAGCATGAAAAAGAGTGCATTACAGGATCATTTAGACAGAATTGGAATTCTGAATGACACACAGCAAGGTTTTGTAAAGAGAAATTCATGTTTAACCAACCTCGTTAGCTATTGACACAGATACTTATGAGCTGGACACATGAAATAATTTCGACATTGTTTACTTAGATTTGAGGAAAACATCTGACTCATTTTTGCACGAGAGGTTACTTTATAAGCTGTAAACATGTTGGAATCACAGGGAAAATCCTTAAGGATTGCAGAATGACTGCAGGGCAGGATACAGAGGGTTGTGATTAATGGTCATTCTTCAGATTGACTACCGTGAGAAGCAGAGTTCTCCATGGATTGGTACTGGGATCACTTATTAATTGACAGGTTGGCCGATAGAGAGCATATCATCAGAGAGGTTGGAATATCATGGCTTTGTATATCTGTTCAAAGCCTTTTAGGATGAATAGAGTCACAATCATGTGAGATAACTGAATTCTCAAGCATGAAGACTCTAATGATGAAAACGTTTAGTGTCTATGATGGCTCCTATTAGCCCTGGAGTTTATCTTACTTGGGTTAGTAATGTTGTTATAAGTATACTGAAAAAAAACAAAAGGTGAGTTTCCTACCTGAGTTCTACTTGTCCATTTTCAAGTAAAGAACTACTTTAAATAAACTGAAGCGAGAAAAACAATAAAGCTTAAACAGAACTTTAGTTGCTAATGAAAACACACTGTATAGATTGCACAAGATTGCTTGGCCACAAATACACTTGGCACTCAGGGCCAATGGGTTCTGTGCAACTAAGAGATGGCGTCTCCGTAGCCAGGTGGGAAGGAGCAGCAGTGCATAGCACACGCTTCTGGATTAGACAGGGGTTCGAGCCCATCATCACCAAACACAGAGGATGCGGAAAGGTCAGGGAATGACCACCGTATATCCCAGAGCAATATGGCCATAGTTGCTAATGCTCCTAAAAATCAAACAACAAACAAACAAACAGCAACTAAGAGTGAAATGCTTTCACAAATGATGTTATTTAAAATGAACACCGGAGCATTAGTTAAGTGGACAAGCAAAAATTTTTCATAATGAAATAATAAACAACTTTCTCAGTGGGCATAATTTTTAATCTCAGTATGCTAAAAATAACATTAAATAAAACATAAACAGACACTTTACAAACTACAAATAAACAATAAGTGGAAATTTTAATTTATAATTTATAATTTTTGTAATAACTTACAAAAATTATGTAAAAATTTAAAAAAGCAAATAATATATTCATCACATTAGTTAATGTATGTAGTATGTTGCATTTGAGGCACATTATCAAAAAGTAACATGATTTATAAAAAAATAAGTCAACCCATCAACATGAAAATTTGTTGTAAAGATTCCTAAAATTTTCTACATAAGTTTTGAAATGGATAAGAGCTCCTGTTCCAAATTTATAGTAATATTTCTGTAGGGTGAAAACTAGGGAGGGAATGCCATGAAATTGAAAATATACTTTAATTTTTATGAGTAGATGTCTGTGGTTAGGGGAGGGGGTAATGATTGATTGTAAAAGCTTTCCAGGGACCAACAAAATATGCTGAAAATGTGACATCGATTGAACCTTTTCTTATTAAGTAATGTCTAAACATCCAATAACATACTTCCATTACAAATTAAAAAATGTAATGTATGCAGGGTGTTACTTTGGGTGAATTCTATTTTTTTTTTTCTTTTTCTGCGATTAACTGAAGTAAAAAGTAAATATAGTATCTTATCAATTAATTACTAAGATTATAACTTTATAGAACACTTAATAAAACTTTAGTTTTACTTTTATGTTATTGAAACAACCATTCAGTTTAATCATAGCTGTATAATATTTATCACTTTTCTCCAATGTTCTTTTTTTTAAGTCTCTTTTCTCTGTCTATATATGTATTGCTTCACAAATGGCACCACATTCACAAGTCTTACATAACAATACATGCAAAGCATGCATGGGATGTCTAAAGCTAACAATAAACAATAACCTTTTTAATTTAATTACAAACAATAACAATAACATTTAATCTATGAATTTATTTTTCCATTCAAGTTATAAAAAAAGAAATAATAATTTCTAGATTTATCTTTATCCAATTTTAATGAAATTTGGGACAGATAAACAAATCTTTCTATATGAACAAAATATAAAATTTCATGAAAATCCGTCCACTGGGAGTCGAGTTGTTACTTGCAGATGGATAGACATGGTGAAGACAATGGGCACTTATGAATATATACTAATGCACCTAAAAATGCAAGCATTATTTGTGTCCAGAATAGATCACATTTGTTTAAATTTCAATTGCAGCCATTATAAATGCCTACCTGGTCTGAACAGTATGCGACAAGTCTACAATTGATATCCGCATCTTCCATGTCAGGTACCTCAGACTTCACACGTTTAATGGCTTCAGTTCTTGCAGCCATCATGCAAACAAAAGTGGATTCACTAGCAGTTGTCTGGAGAATGAGTCAAAAGATAAATAAACTTATCAAATAATATAGTTACTTTTATGTTTGGAGTAAGGGTATTAGAAATAAAAATAATAATTATAATTTTATTCTACTTTTTCACCAGAACCTGGCTGGTAAAGAGGCATAATGTAGGCAGGGAGGCAGGATTCCTTATTCTTTAATTCAATCATTATTTTCTTTGTGGACCAAGGAATTCAGGTGATCTGGAAAGTTCAGGTTCCAAGACATCTGGAGGAAGCACTTAAATGAGGCTCTTGATTATCTTTGCTTTTATCCATATGGGATAATCAAAGTTTTAGTTTACGAATCTACTTGTGTAAGCATCTAAGAATGGTAGTATGCTGTTTAAGCTGATTTACTAGGTAAATTGACTGTCACTGTTTCTGCTATTCAGAAATTACAAAATTCTTTCAATTATCTCTTCTTAATGGGGTGAAATTGCAAGAATATCATCTACAAACAAATCAGAAACAAAACTCAGTTTTATATTGAAAGTCTTCCAAAGCTGCTGTCCCTAACTACAGAGATACACATCTCTGTTATGAAGGGCAGAAATGAAGTTTTGCATGCTGAGAGGCCCTTATATTATTTAAAGTACTTACAGTATTTCTATTTGATCAGCCATTCATGTGGTTAGAGATGGTGACTATTGTGGGGGTCAGTGGTCCTTAGAATGGGTTAACTGTAGGAAGTAAACGTATCATTTGGTTCTAAATATATTTTTCTGAAAGTTCCAATACATTGTTCATAAACATAAAAATCTGCTCATAAACATAAAGTGCTGCTTTATAAGAATGGTGGTTGGTACCAAAAAACTTAAACTCTTCCAACCATAATTATCAATGGAAAGTCCCATTACCTCTAGAATCTCCATGCCATAAATTAATCATTGTCACTTGAAATGTTTGTAACATGGTAAAATCATTTAAAGCTCTGTGCAACTGCATTCAAGGAAAATAAAAAAAACTATGACCACATTTCATTTTCAGCTTTATTGTTTTTGTTTTTTTAATTATTACCACAACAGCATATTTTGATTGCAATTCATTCTGTTACGTTATAGGTTAAAGAGTCCTTTCTAGGCTAAGTGGTCTGACCACCATTAAGAACATTGTTTCTATGAGAAAATGTACTCATAATTTCAAAACACACTTAAGTGGTCAGGTGCAAGGATGCACAAGTACAAGAGCTTTGAGCAACCATGGTTCAAGTCACATGACTGCTAAATATGGCAGTTTCTTGTATTTATTTTGTGATCTCCTCTGATCATGTGGTCATCCCAGAGCATATGATTACAGTGTACAGTGTACTGATGTGGGATTGGCAGTGATTACAGTGTACTGATGTGGGATTTACTTAAAGATGCAACTACCATCAAGGAAGGATTTTTGCTTTCATAAAGGTCACTACAGTGGCCTCAGATAGTTTTTAAATTCTATACAGTGGGATCAACTGATCACGTTAAAAACAGCAAATTCTAAATGGGAAGCCTTTAAGGAATTAAACTTGGAAGCTACCAGACTTTTCATACCAACTAAGAAATACTGTTCACGATTTAGGCCTAAATGGATGGCAGAAAAACTAATGAGGCTTATGGCAGAGAAGAAAAATGCATGGGATGCATATAAATTATCAGGTGGCACAGAAGCCTATGGCAGATATAAGCTAGTCTGTAATCAAGTCAAAAAGGAAGTTAGACAAGCGAAGGCTGATTAGGAGAAATCCTTGGCAAAGGATGCAAAGAAAAACAACAAAGACTTCTTTGTTTAAGTAAACTCTAGAAGGAGGGGGATGAATCAGATTGGTCCACTTGATATTGATGGTTCGACTGTTGATGATCCTGCTCAGATAGCTGACAAACTGAATTAGTATTTTGCATCTACATTCACACATGAGGAATTCTTTAAGGAAGTGGAGGACAGAAGTATACTAAACTCTAACAGAGAGCTAAATGATTTTATAATAATGGAGAGCAAAGTGGAGGAGAAATTGCTGAAGTTAAACATAAAAGATGCACCTGGGGTGGATGGAATCTATCCAGTTATATTGAAGGAGGCAGTGAGGAAAGTAAGCAAATCCTTAGCCATAATTATGAGAGCATCCAGGGAAGCCATGGACTGGAGATGTGCAAATGTATCTCCAATTCACAAAGGGGCTAAGGGTGACATATATAATTATAGACCTGTTAGTTTAACTTCTATTCTGGGGAAAATAATGGAGTTACTAGTTAAAGAAGCATTGCAGGATAATCTAGACAAGACTGCAGTAACAGTTCAGACACAGCATGAGTTTGTTAAGGGGAAGTCTTGTCTGATCAATTTCATTGGATACTATGATGTGGTCACAAAGGAACTGGATGCAAAAAATAATTTTGATATCAAATACTTGGATTTCAGGAAAGCTTTTGATACCGTTGCACCTAGAAGACTGCTGTACAAATTGGAGCAGGATGGCAAGTTGTTACAATGGATAAAGGGATGGTTGAGTGGGAAATCGCAAAGAGTAGTAATAAATGGACACTGCTCTACGTGGACTAATGTTATTAGTGGAGTCCCCCAGGGTTCAGTGCTAGGCCCATTGTTGTTTCCTGTATTTATCAATGATATGGATGAAGGTATATCAGGCTTAATATTGAAGTTTGCAGATGATACAAAGGTTTGCAGGGGTTGTTAATGACAGTAAAGACAATATGCTACTGAAACACGTCTAAAAAAGTTAGGCAGATGGGCTGAGAAGTGGAAACTGAAGTTTAACATTAACAAATGCAAAGTACTGCATATCAGTAGCTGTAACCAAAGAGAAACGTACCATGTGGTACCACACTCAGAGAAGTGGAGAATGAAAAAGACCTGGATATAATTATTTTAGGAAGGATGTAGATGTCCTTATTTTAGGAAGGATGTAGTTGCTAGAACAAGTATAGAGAAGCGAAACAGGATTAGCAAGAGGAACAAAGAGGTGCTCTTATGAAGAATGGCTTAAGTTCTGCAAATTGCAGTGTTACAAGGTTAGGCACCTGCGAGGTGATCTGATAGAGATGTATGAGGCCTTGAATGGTTTGAGCAGGCTCAGTGCTGATGACGTTCTTCCACTTGCTCAGATTAAGAACCTGAGAGTGGATATAGATTCAAAGTGAGGAAAGACGGTTGTAGAATATATGGGCAGAAGTTTGCCTTTAGCTAGTGGGTAGTTGATTGCTGGAAGAGACTTCCATCTGTTGTTGTGGAAGTGAATAGCTTAAATAAATTCAAGGAAGAACTAGTCAAATTGTTGGAGGGAATAGATAGGTGAAATGGGAAGGTTTTTTTTTTTTTTTTTCTCCAGCTGATGCTGTATAGGATTGGTTTTTTGCATCATATGCCTCAACTAATGCTAATGCTAATAAATTAACAGTAGCCACAGTCAGAGGTGAAAGTGATTCTTATACTGCTTCTATTGGAATGAGCATCAGCCTGAAAATTGAGGTACTGAGGATTTCAAGGACTGCTGGGAGTCAACGTGGAACAAGTAAATACATGGGTTGTGTTAGGGTAACTAAGAATTAGAACAGGTGCATGTATACTTGCATGTGCACCAATGCTAGGAGTATAGTAAATAAATTTGATGAATTTGAGGTGCTGGTGAAGACATCAAAGGCTGATGTTGTTGAGATATCAGAGACATGGTATCACAGAGAGATAAGGAATGAAGAATTAGAATTTAGGAAGTACAATGTGTACAGGAAGGATAGACACAATAGAAGGGGTGATACTGTTTGTTAATAAAAACATAAAATCTAAGGAAGTGCATCTAGTAGACATGAATGGACAGGGCAGTGTTGAGTTAGTTTGGTGTGACATGAGAACTGAAAAAAAAACCAAGCTGAGAGCAGGAGTGTGTTATAGGCTAAATGACTCTGATGAGTACAATGAACAACTGTACAGAGAAATAGAGTGGGCCGGAAAATCAGATTGTCTTGTAATGGGGGATTTTAAATTTCCAGATATAGATTGGAACTTGTAGTTTGGTCACTCACACACTAGCAAGACTTTTGTGGATTTATTGGATGATTGTGTTCTATCGCAGCAGGTTTGAGAGGCAACCAGAGGGAGTAAATACTCTTGATCTGCATATCAGCAATGATTGTTCATGCATTAAGAATCTGCAGATAAAGGAACCACAAGGTGGCAGTGATCACACTGTACTGATGTAGGATTTACTTAAAGATGTAACTACCATTGGGGGGTAAATATAAGGGTTTTTGCTTTCGTAACTGTCGGAGACTACAGTAGTCTCCGACAGTTTTTAAATTCTGTACAGTGGGACCAACTGATCATGTTACTAACAGCAAATTGTAAGTGGGAAACTATTTTGGTTTGGCTATTATTATTTTTTTTTTTAGTAGCATTAGCAACTAAGACCATATTGCTCCAGGGATATGCGGTGGTCATTCCCTGACCTTTCCGCATCCTCCGAATTTGGTGGTGATGGGCTCAGACCCCGGTCTAATCAAGAAGCGTGTGCTATGCACTGCTGCTCCTGCCCACCAGACTACAGAGGCATCTAAGTGGAAAGCATTCGAGGAACTAATCTCGAATGCTTTCTGGCTACTAGATTTTTCATACCAACTAAGAAATACTGTTCAAGGTTTAGGCCTAAATGGATGTCAGCTGAAATAATGAGACTTGTGGCAGAGAATAAAAATGCATGGGATGCATATAAATTATCAGGAGACACAGATGCCTAAGGTAGATATATGATACAAAGTCTTGGAGGTTAGGAACAAAGGAGGTTAGGAAAGCAAAGGCAGATTAAGTCAAGAAATCTTTGGCAAAGGATGCAAAGTAAAACAGTAAAGACTTCTTTACTTAGGTAAGATCTAGAAGGAAGGGGATAAATCAGATTGGTCCATTTGATATCAATGGTTCAATTGTTGAGGATTCTGCTCAGGTAGCTGACAAATTAAATGAGTATTTGCATCTGAATGTAGATGCAAATGAGTATTTGCATCTACATTCAGATATGAGGAATTCTGTAGGAAAACGAAGGCCAGACGTTTATCAAACACTACCAGGAAATTAAATGATTTTGTAATGAATGAGAGCAAAGTAAAACAGAAATTGCTAAAGTTAAATATAAGAAAGGCACCTGGGGAAGATGGGATCTATCCAGTTATATTAAAGGAGGCAGCAAAGGAAGCAAGCAAGCTCTTAGCCATGATCATGAAGGCATCGTTGCACTTGGGGGAAGTCCACATGAACTGGAGATGAACAATTCACAAAGGGGGATCAAAGGGTGACACAAATAATTAGTGATCTGTTAGTTTAACTTCTATTCCAGGTAAAATTATGGAGTCACTAGTTAAATAAGCAATACAGGATCATCTAGACAAGACTGCAGTAATAGTTCAGACACAGCATGGGTTTGTTAAGGCAAGTCTTGTCTGATAAATTTGATTGGATACTATGATGTGGTCACAAAGGAACTGAATGCAAAAAATAATTTTGATTTCATATACTTGGATTTTAGGAACGCTTATGATACTGTTGTACATGGAACACTACTGTACAAATGAGAGCAGTATGGCATTAAGGGCAAGTTACTACAATGGTTAAAAGGATGGTTGAGTGGGAGAAGACAGAGAGTGGTAATCAATAGACACTTCTCTTCGTGGACTAATGTTATTAGTGGGGTCCACATGGTTGGTATGGGGCCCATTGTTGTTTTCTGTATTTATCAATGATATTGATGAAGGTATATCAGGCTTAATGTCCAAGTTTGCAGATGATACGAAGTTTTGGAGGGCTGTCAATAAGGATGGTACGCTGCTGCAACATGATCTAGAAAAGATGAACAGATGGGCTGAGAGGTGGCAGCTGAAGTTTAACATTGACAAATGCAAAGTACTACTTAAGTTAGCACTAACCCCAGAGTAACATACCAACTGTGCTGCACTACTACACTCAGGGTTGTGGAGAATGAAAAAGACCTGGGGGTAAATGAGCAGTCAGACACAAGTTAGAGCAGTGTGGCATTGGAGGCAAATTGCTGCTATGGATAAAGGGATGGTTAAGTGGGAGAAGACAGAGAGTGGTAATCAATGGATACTGCTCTTCGTGGACTAATGTTATTACTGGAGTCCCTCAGGGTTCAGTGTTGGGTCCATTGTTGTTTTCTGTATTTATAAATGATATTGATGATGGTATATCAAGCTTAATGTCCAAGTTTGCAGACGATATGAAGGTTGGCAGGATTGTTAATGACACTAATGACAGTACACTGCTGCAACAGGATCTAGAAAAGTTGAGCAGATGGGCTGAGGGGTGGCAAATGAAGTTTAACATTGACAAATGTAAAGTACTACATATGGGAGTAGTAATCCCAGAGTAACGTATAAACTCTGTGGTACCACACTGACAGTGGTAGAGAATGAAAAGGACCTGGGAGTAATTGTGCAGGCAGATATGAAGTTTTCTGAGCAGTGCAGACGGTCTGCAAGAGTAGCTCATGGTGTCTTGTCAATGATATACAGGAATTTTTCTAGCAGGGATAAGGAGGTGATTATCTCCTTGTATAAGGCAACGGTCAGGCCACACCTGGAGTACTGTATACAGGTCTGGAGGCCTCATTTAAGAAAGATGTAGAGCTGTTGGAATGAGTACAGAGAAGGACAACAAGATTAGTGAACAGAACAAAGGGTTGCTCTTACAAAGAGAGGCACCACCGTAGCCAGGTGGAAAGGAGCAACAGTGCGTAGCACACGCGCTTCTTGATTAGACCGGGGTTCGAGCCCATCACCACCAAATACGGAGGATGCGGAAAGGTCAGGGAATGACCACCGCATATTCCTGGAGAAATATGGCCTTAGTTGCTAATGCTCCTAAAAAACACCAAACAAACTCTTACAAAGAAAGGCTTAAATTTTTCTAATTACAGTGTCTGGAGACTAGGCACCTGCGACGTGATCTGATTGAGGTGTATAAAGCTCTGAATGGTTTGAGCATGCTCAAAACCATTCAAGGCTTTGTACACCTCTATCAGATCACCCCGCTGGTGCCTAGTTTCCAGACACTGTAATTTGCAAAACTTAAGCCTTTCTTCGTAAGAGAACCCCTTTGTCCCATTCACCAATCTAGTTGCCCTTCTCTGTACTCGTTCCAGCAGCTCTACATCCTTCCTGAAATGAGGCCTCCAGGCCTGTATACAGTACTCTAGGTGTGGCCTGACCATTGCCTTATACAAGGGAATAATCACCTCCTTATCGCCAGATGCATCTGTACTGTTAAATATAACCGTCAGTAGCTAAGGCTGCTGACTGTTATACTTGGCAGCTGACCCTTCAGCTGCCAAGGCTGCTGAAACTGATAGATGTTGTGAGGAGATTACTTTTTCAGATTCATGGTTCTAACCAAACTCCAACTGAGGGCTTCTTGATTGGTGCCAATCTGAATCTTGTGCACATGGGTTTGAATGCAAACTTTAAGCTAAGAATGAGTGGAAGCAGTTAATGAGGGTGATGATTCTTTGAAATGTGACTTATTTGGGGTAAACTTTGGTGTACCCTTCAGCTGCCAACAATGCTGAAGCTTACAGATGCCATGGGGAGATTATTTTTTCAGATTCATGGTTCTTTCCTAACCCTTCAACTTGAGTGCTTCTTGTGTGTGCTAATCTGACTCTTGCACACCTGGTGTGCAAGAGTCAGATTAGCACACAGAAGTCTGAGCTTAAAGTTTGGATGCAAACTTTAAGCTCAGACTTCTGAGCTTAATGAAAGCAAGCAGTTAAGAAAGGTGACAGTTCTTTGAAATGTGACTTTTTTTTGGGGGGGAAACAACAGTGTTTTTTCTGGGGGGGATTTGGAGCAAGATCCAGACCCACTTGTGCAGAACTACCTTTCCTATCATGTCCAACTCCTGTGGCAAGGACAAGTGCTAGAGTGGGAATTAACTGAGGGATGTGAGATGATTTCCCTGTCCAGGGATAGACAACTATGGCTGATCCTCGGGACACTAATTGCCAAATG